>NC_134569.1:154001566-154209066 GCF_050947875.1 Dermacentor variabilis | reverse complement strand
TTGAAAGTTCCACGGTAAACACCATGCTCATACGCAATATATTTAAATATATACACAGTACAATGTTTATTATATGTTCAAAGAGAAGGAGGTAGCCAATTAACAATTATTCCTAAAGGTTATGGATAGCTTATGTATAGAGAATGAATATGTTGCTGTATGTTCACCTCAACTCGAATTGCTTTGCGTGCCTTCTTGAGCTTGAAAAAAACCAGCTGACTACAGCGACCCCTTAAGCAAAGTCTTTTATCAACGGCATGTGAAATGCACTTGAATGATATGTCTCAGTATCGCTTCTCTTTAGACTAGGCAACGCTAACAACTAATTAAAAAAAGCTATTCTAATAATTTACGACATTTATTAGGGATGGAATCCAGCAATGGGTACACGTCTCTTTTGTTATCTTGTTACGGTGGCAGTAGTCAACGCAGAAACGCCAAGAGTTGTCCTTTTTCTTTACCAAGACAACCGGGGATGGCCACGGATTGCTCGAAGGCTCAATAATGTCCTTGTCCATCATCTTGTCGACCTCTTTCTGTACGATGGCCCGCTCCGCTGCGGACACGCGATAAGGTCGCCTATGAATAGGGCTGGATCACTGGTGTTGATGTGATGTGCGACCTCATATCTCTGTCCGAGAGGATGGTCACCCAGGTCAAAAATATCTCTATAAGAAGAGAGAAGGCGACGAGGGGCTTTTGCTTACTCAGAAGGAAGATCAGGAGCAATCATTTTACAAACGTCTTCAGTCGGCGAAGGCGACGAAAGAGAGGATGGCAGGGACCCGCTGGTGCTGGGGAGGGCTGCTTCATTGGTCAAGAAAGAAATCTGGAATTCTTCCACAGGCGTGATATGCGCCAAGGAAATGCCCTGGGGTAGAACATGCGTTAAAAATCCAAAATTGAGGGCGGGTACGCAAGTAGAATTCTCGAGGATTCGGAATTACCAGCGGAACAGTCAATTTTGCCAGGATGTTGCGAAAAAAAGTCAAGGCCATCAATGAGGTCGTGCGAGCACTGCTCGAGGACAATAATTAAAACAACAGTGTAGAGGTCTCGAATTGTCACATGTGCCGTGCACATTCCGATGACAGGTAAAGTGCTGCCGTCGGCGACTCGTACTGTACAGGGCACGGCGGGTGTCAGAACTTTCCGGAGTCTTCGGCGAAGAGCGGCACTCATAACTGACAGCTGCGCTCCTGTGTCGACAAGAGTTGTGAGGGGAACATCATCTACGTGTCGGCAGGGACAAAAGAGTATCTGTAGGCCGGGTGGGTTGTAGTTAAAGCGTCCCGTCCGGAAACTGCTACGCCTAGTTTCCCGACGTTTAACGACCGGTTGTAGATGGGGTCGAAGAGCGGCGAACGAGAGGCGAGTAACGGGACCCACGACCTTGCGGAGACAGGAAGTGGCTGGATCTCGGCGGAACGCTGTCGGTATTTCTGAGTCGGCGTGTAAGATGAGAAACTAAGAGGATCTGCTGCATGACGGTACACAGTGCTTGAAGGTGCTTGACGGTACAATATAGACAGTAACAGTAGGAAGAAGACCAATAATGCAAACACCTTTCTTAAATGATGTCAACTACTGGCCGATAGTTGATATCAACAGCCAAGCTAAAAACGTTTAACACCTCCAATGGCCTATTCAAAGGCGTCAGATGGTAGTTCGTACCTGAACGCTTTAGTGCTTTTGGCATGCCCTATGTCCCAGAAGTCAGAAAACATGAGTCCCTCGTAGCTAACGGAATAATATTTACTGCGCGTGAACAGGTATCTTCAAAATAACCAGGCATAACGTCAAATGACTAGATGTGTTGTTAAATTCCACAAGCGGCTGCGCCAGCAATACTACATTAAATGCACATAGTTTACCCGTGCCAATCGTCCATTCTCCTCATCAGTGGCCTTTCAGCGTTGAAGCTGTGACATGCTGAAGGCGCCATCAGGCGTTTCGCTTGTAGAAGGCCAGGAATAATCTCCATGCTGAGCTTGTTCTACAGCTTGGTCTTCAGATTGCCTACATACCCGCTCAATGACGTCGTTCTCCGGCAGCAAATGCGTATTTCACGGATGGGCGCAAGGGGAACTGACCATCGCGGCTCAATCTCGCGAGAGAAATGAAGGAAAATGGGCAGGCAGCGCAGGAGGGAGGCGGGGGCGGCTTCTACTCCGCCAGCAACTGAGTACTTTGGGCGTCCGTATATTGAAGCGGTCTGCAGATGGCTCATACCTTTGTGCCGTGCTGCGTTCTCGCCGCTCAATCTGCGTTGAAGCGATGGACTGCACGAAGGTCACTTCGCTCGCTGCTGCGACCGCGTTTGCTCATGCCAGCGTTTTGAGAGCGAGTGTCCGCGGTCATCGAGTGTGATGTGTTCATGTGTGCCTGTGTGCGCTGACAGCATGCATGTTAATTCAGTTAGTAAGCGAACGTTTCCAAGTGTATACGACCGATAAAACTACTATCTTTACTTCGTGTAGCTGCCTACAAATTTGCTATTCCAATCGATGCTTCGCCTTTCGTGCGAAACTGCGACTTTATTTTCCTTTCGAATTTAGTTTGTTTCATACATTAATTTGTTTAAAGCGATTCGTCTTACGAGACCAGCGGACAGGCGGATGGACAGGTTTTCTCGTTCGGCAGACATTGAAATGCTTACACTTCTAAAAAGTCCCCGTATATCACCACACACATCCCCCGCCACTATGGAACTAGATTTGTTCACTGCGGAATGGAAAGTTTATGCGAAATATACGCTGGAATGCGGCAAAGTACGCAGCGGCCAGTTTGACAGATGCACCAAAATGTTGCAGTTTCGACCGAAAGGCCAATTGATTGCGATATAAAATTATTTGACAGCTATAACAAGTAATGTTAATAGTTTGATCAGCTGCTCCAAGTGCTCGAAACATTTATAGCTAAATTAATGACCACGTTGTCACGCGCGCACATGCAAATACGAACACATCTCACTCGACGACCGCGGACACTCGCTATCAGAACGCTGGCGTGATCAAGAGCGGCAGCAGTAGCGAGCGAATTCTAGGGTGCCTCGATGTCAGCGCCGCCTCCCGCCGTACGGAGTAGCGCGGATCGAGGCACCCTAGCGAATTCCCCTTCGCGCTACCTCTCCCTTCAATGCGAACTAGGTGCGTGAGAACACAGCACATTCGAAGCCATCACCTATCTTGCGCCACCTACCCGTCCATCCCACCGCAGATTACCTCCAAGATAGGGCCGCGCGCGGCCCCGCTCATCCGCCGCAGCCGTAGTAGAAGAGAAGATGCGCACTTACCTGCCCACTTGCCTCCCCTCGACCCTCCTAGCGTGCGGACACCTCCCCGCGACCACCCTTGCGCACACGAGAAGATACCTCCACAAAAAGCCACCGTCCTTCTCGGCTCACCCTCGCAAGCTTTCCCTCGCACCTACAGCATATGGCGCGCAATCGCGATGTTACCGCACTTAGACTTTATACGGAACATCACAAAGACGACGGTACAAGTTCGCCCGGAGTGGCCATAATAAAAAAATAAGCAAATCCAAAGCATACACTTAAATGTATGTGAAGCGAAGCTTTCATGAAGTGGTTAATGCGACTAATGGTTAATGCGGTTAATTTGCCCATCTATTCCTGGGTCTCTGGCGTAACGAAAACTGGCGCGTGCATGTTCTCTCGCGCACCTGTGCTGCGCAATGTGACAAATTTTACTTGTCTTGTATTCCGTCATTTCTTGTTACTTATTTTAAACTTACCGCCCACTTCCTGGCAATCCCCGTTGTGAGTATGTGCCATATTATATTCAAATCATCATCATTATCATCATCAAT
This sequence comes from Dermacentor variabilis, assembly GCF_050947875.1. Taxonomy (NCBI): domain Eukaryota; kingdom Metazoa; phylum Arthropoda; class Arachnida; order Ixodida; family Ixodidae; genus Dermacentor; species Dermacentor variabilis. Next base: position 154,205,235 of record NC_134569.1, on the reverse strand, counting down.
AAGCAGCAATAATCTCATATAGCTGGTGGACGTGATAGCACATAGCACATGATAGTGCTATGTGCTATCATGTGCTATATCAGGCGATATAGCACATGATAGTGGCACAATGGTTAGTGCATCGGGCTGCTCTGCTGTGGGGTCAAGGTACGATCCCAGCGTCGGGCACATAATTCAACTTTAAAGCGAAGCTTCCTTGTGTCTTCGTTCGGCTTGCAAACTACGGCTGCTGGCTGGATGTAGATGTAGATGTGGAATCTAGATGTTAGCGGCACATACTGACCCTGGGGGATTGGCCAAGAACCGGGTAGTTCCATATAGCAATAAGAAAAAAAGAAACATGACATAACGTATTTGCTGCTGCCTTGCCAATTAGCTCTACTGAAAGTAATGTCGTCGTCATGCCATTGTCATCCCTGCTAGCTGATGGCTACATCCTTGCGCCATTGGCCCGTACCGGGTGTAGTGTATACAAACACTAAATATAGTGCGAATTAAGGCAGCCCGATCGGCCGGTGCCCGACATAGTGTAAACAAACAAAGGATACAGTATGATTTAAGGCAGCCACACGGTACCGGATGTAGTGCAAACACCGGATATAGTGCGAAATAGGATGCCTCTATTGGCTGCTACAGTATATAGTGCAAACGATAACCGCATATAACTTGGATTAAGGCGGCCCTCAGTAGCAAGTGATGCATGTGAGCGTGCACGTAAGTTCCAACACACTGTTGTCGTCATTCCTTCGCTGTCATGTCATCGTTTCTTTCCGCCTTAGCCACTCTGTCACTGTCACTGCGTTGCCATATCGTCGTTACGCCACGATCTTCAAGCTGTCGTCGCCATTATTCTGTTGTCGCCATGCCAGTGTAGTCATTGCGTCGTCATCACGGGGTTGCCGGCATACCGTCGTGATCGTTCTATCCTCGTCATTTTGTCTCAGTGATTACACAGTCATCCCGTTCTCGTCACGTATTTTTCATTATCGGCGTCGTCGTCCTGTGGTTATCATGCAGTTGTCGTCACACCATGATCATCATGCTACTGTCGCCACACCAGCGTCGTCATCCCTTGGTAGGCGTGTCGTCGTCCTCACACCATCGTTGTCTTTACTGGAACGTCATCTACTCATGGCCTCCACGCCATCATCGCCACACCATCGTCCTCACAACATTGTCGTCATCGCAGCGTCGGCATACCCTGTTCATCAAGCAGTGATCATGCGCCTGAGGTGTTACATCGTGGTCCTTTTGCTGCTGTGATTTTAGCGTCGTTATTACGTCCTCGTCAGGCCTTTGCCATATTTGATCGTCGTCGCTGCATAGTCATCATTAGAGCCGGATTTATAAACACTAAAATGTGTTTTATGCGCTTAAAACAGGCACCTAAAGTCCCATTGTAGGCACCATAGGGACCGATACGGGCACTGTAAATTGATCACAAATCGGGGCTTGTTTCCTGTATTGAAGGGCCTTTTCCGATTTTCGTGATAAGAAACCTGAAGTAGCGTTCACTTGTGATCGATCTTATAGTGCAAGTCAGCGATTCCCATGGTTTGTCAGGATGACGAGGGGCCGCTTTTTTGTCAACTCGCAGACTGCAACCAATATGTTTAATACATCTGTATACTGACGCAATGAGCAGGTGGTGTATTTTTGATAGCCAAACTTTCCTGTTAAGAATCGCATCAATCAGAGCAAGCACGAAAAAATACAATATGCTAGAAAAGCCACACAATGATTAAGTAGAGAAGCTCAAATTCGTGCCAAGTGAACTGAAGTCAATAAATATTCAAGTACAAGAAGGGTTTGATACTGCATGTTTAGACACATTTTCACAGCCTATCACAGTGACACACGATTATCATGTCTAGGTTTTGAAGTTCAAGAATGTGCCGTTTTTCGCTCACAATAAGCTTGTATAGGATGAAAACAAGCGCTCATTATCGACAGAAGTGATTTGAGCATTTTTGTATTTCTCTAATTTTGAGGACATCACTCTCTCTGGCATTCTTGAGTGCTCCCCTGTGAGAACCTGTGAACTTTTGTTTTTGAGTGGCAAGAAACCCGCTTCTTGTTTAAAACAAACAGAAATTTCGCACAAACGTCTTTGATGGCTGCTACAATACATGTGATATGCATTCAACTTGCGCTATGGTGCGGTAACTGTGTCACGCACCGTGAACTATTCACAAGAACGGTTCCGTAAGCGGTTTCTGAAAAATACCACTATGCCTTTATTCTTAACAAAGTATATTGTTTTATTATCACACTTTGTAGCACAGCAGTGCGTATCGCGTTACATTCACTTATTTAAACAAAAAGAGAGACGCTGCCAGCAGCAGAGCTTACTGTTCTGGATCAACCACCATAGGCTAGTTTTCCATGTACAACCAGGAAAGAGCGGAGGCGCTGAATTAGGGTACCACGTAACTACAGTCCAGAGTGTTTCGAGTGAATTTCGCAAGGCTTCGCTTACTATACCCACAGTGAGGTCTACAGCATTATTTCCAAGCTAGAGCCAACAGTTTACACCTCTCTCAAGATACCATGCATTTCTCTCTAAAATCTCTGCCTGAGGTGTAATGGAGTTGTGTGTCACCAGTGAAGAAAGGTACCTGCTAACCAGTGTCAGGTAGATGGTAAGGCACACTCAAAAGGCCTTGTAAACGCTGCAACTCAAGCTCTTATTTGCTAGGTCACATTTCCAGGCGTGATGACTTTAGCAACAGCATTTTACAACGCTGCTAGGTCTAGTGAAGAGAAACCCGCCGTGGTTGCTCAGTGGCTATGGTGTTGGGCTGCTGAGCACGAGGTCGCGGGATCGAATCCCGGCCACGGCGGCCGCATTTCGATGGGGGCGAAATGCGAAAACACCCGTGTGCTTAGATTTAGGTGCACGTTAAAGAACCCCAGGTGGTCAAAATTTCCGGAGTCCTCCACTACGGCGTGCCTCATAATCAGAAAGTGGTTTCGGCACGTAAAACCCCAAATATTATTATTATTACTAGTGAAGAGAAGGATATGCTGTTATGATCGACCTGTCGTGCGTGAGAAGCATTCAAACGGATTTATCCATGTCAAGATAATTGTCCTCTTCTCCGGAATGGCATCACCCTTTTCCCCGAGCTGACACAAAAGGGTAGAAGAAAGACAAACCGAAGGTCAAGACGGTGTCACCCCGTTCCCCACGAGCTGACACAAAGGGTGGACGAAAGCACAAATACTTCCACAGGCTCCGGAAGAAGACGGTGACAACCACAGGACCGCCAGGAGTTATTTAAGACCATGCTGGCCCCCATGTTAGTAAGAACCGCTCGAGACTCAGATAAGAGTCACATCCATGTACCAATGAAGTGAATACTATCTTTCCTACTTTTTTTTTCGTCATCACGATGCCCGGCTTCGTCATCGTTTCCTGAATCTTGCGGTGAAGACCCACCTCACCCGGTCGAGATTGTATCAACTGGTAGGCAGCAATGGGACACTTCACCCTTCGTCCTGGCTCCAACAGAATGGTGAACGCTTGACTTTCTTTAAGAATTTGCCAAGTTTTAGCTCGCGTGTTTTCTAAAACTGCAAACTAGTTCCTGTACGTGCAGGCTCCTGTTGAAAGCTTCCTCACGTCACAGCACAGTAAGAGGGTCCTCGCTCGAGATTGACCATGGATTTAAGCAAATGGAGAAAGCCATAGTTATTAATTTGTGAAGAGCTGGGAATTGAGGTCGGCAAAAGTCAGAGAAAGCCGTAGTTTGTTGAGGCGATTGAGAAGTGCGGGGCTTTTGAGGACTAAATTTGAGAAGCATGGGAAAAGATAGAGAAACTAGCTGAGAAAGTAGAAGAAAGGCAAAGAGCTGAGAAAGCTGAACAAAGAGCTGAAGAGGAAAGGCAAAGAACGGATCAAAGGGAGCTGCAGAAAGAAAAGAACAAGAGGAACAAAGAGCTCAGGAACTAACGCTAAAGGAACTAGACGTGCAGCGCGATCTGGCCATGCAATCGGCAAATAATATCTTCATAAATGAAAGACGTTCAAGTGAAGCAGAACTAAAAATAAGGGATCCCATGCTATCGTACAAGGTAAACGATGGCACGGGGTTGTTTCGTGTTACTTTTGAACGAACCTCCGAGAAAAACGGGTCGGCACGAGAAAGTTGGTCACAACAGATTCTGACTGTTCTTCCTGGCAAAGCAACCAAAATAATGGCAAGGCTAACGAGAGACGACGCATATGACTATCAGAAAGTAAAAGCTGCATTGCTAAGGACATATCGGCTCTCAGCGGATGCTTTCCGTCGTCGTTTTCGGGAGACAGCTAGAACACTGGGCGAATCTGTTCAAGATTTCAGTTATAAGTTGAAAGCTAATTTAATTTAGTGGCTAATAGGGGAAGACGCATTCGATTATCACGACAAGGTTTTGAGCTAATCTGCGTGGAGCTGCAGTTCTGTGTGTCCTTGAGCGAAGAGATGCGCCTGTGGATTATAGATAGGTCGGGCGAAAAGGACATGGAACATGCTGCAGTGCTGGCAGATGAATTCGCTGCACGTCACCAATCCGAAAAAACGCGTGTCGGGCCATTCACTAAATTCAGCAGAGACCACAAAAAGGCTCGAGGTGGGACCAAAGAAGTGCCGACCGATGATTCAGGAGAGAATAACAGCGCAGTAAAAGACGAAAGAAAAACAGAAAAAGTGTTTGAGGCTAGAAAACCGGTCGTCTGTTTCCGTTGCCAGGAGCCTGAACACCTTGCGATCACCTGTCGGAAGCCTAGAATTGTTTTTTTTTTTTCGTGAAAAGCGGCGATGTCAACTTGACCCTCTTAGAACCCTACCTTCGCGACCCAGTAGTGAATGGAATGGCATGTGAAGTACTTAGGGACTCAGCTGCGACAATGGACATTGTCCACCCTGCGTTCGTGAAACCCCAAGATTCCACCGGGAATATGCGTGGATCCGGGAGGTAGTCGAGAAGAATAGTGTTTGCTTGCCCATAGCCAGCGTAAAGATTGAAGGCCCGTTTGAACTACTACTGACTGAAGCAGTAGTATCGCCAAATCTGTCTAAACACTACCCCTACTTATTTTCAAATCACTCGGAGGTGCTCTTCCAAGCTCTAACGCGTTCAAAAGCTCAGGAGATCGCGGAAAAGATGAAACATGGCAACGAAGCCAAAAATATGCCTCGTGACAGTGGCATTCAGGAAACACAGCACATAACATAGCTAGTGAAATCAGCGAAAAAGGTGCTAGCGAGGAGGCATATGGGTCAGTGATAATACCGCAGCATTGATGGAAGAAGAGAGCGATTACGTTGTGAAAGTAGAAACAAGGACTATCCCGGAGGGCGTTCTTTGCGAAGACGAGACCAGCTTAAACAGTCCCGAAAGGTTCAAGGAGGGGTTGAAAAACTCCCTCGTACCTCCGCACTTGGGCGACTTTCCAGAATCGTCAAAAGGAGAAGAGAATGCCAGGTCGGTCCAGCAGGGCAGGAACCCAACGCTCAGGAACTTCACAGGCGCATTAGGCGATCGCCTGGCACGGCAAAAATTTGTTAAACAGCGCAAGATCAGGCAAGCCAAGTATTCTGCTCAGCAAAAGAGAGAAAGTGGCCACACCGCAGCCCGTAAGACAAGCGAACAGGCCATCACGCCGAACTTCAAAGGGCTCGTTGTGGCAGGTGAGAAAACGAAGGCGCCACCTAACAACAAATCAGAACGCGTCTCTGCGAGTAGGCGTGCGGCTGAAAGGTTCAACCAGACTGAGATATGCGTGTACGAACAGGACCAGACTGTTACTCTAGAATAGCAGCTTGGGCTTGTTGGTTTTCCATCCTGGTGTTAACGTCGCAAAACGCAGACAGTACACGAGACGAGAAGACGATACCACAAGCGCTGTTACTGCAGTAGAATGCGCCGCGAGAGTGTGGGAAAAGGGAGGCTGGCAAGTCTTGCCACATTTACGGCCTGCTTTTCGTGGACGAAAATGCAAGCCGTGGGTACACAACGTGGCAGACGACGACAGAGGGCAGCGTATGCCTGGCGCCATTAAGGTCCCTTTATAATTTATAGGCGCCCTTTGTTGCCTTCGGCGAGGCCCGAAGGCCTTCAGACAGCGATCCAATCGAGTGCACATTAATAGGTAAGAATTGTCAAATTAGGCGCATCGATAAGTTTCTTGCTTGCAAAGGGCCCGTTTTAGTTCCTTGCTTTTCTTCGAAGGTATTTTGTTTGTCCGTTTTTAATTTAGGATTGATGCTAATGTCGGGTTTCAATGCATTCTCAGTCACTCAACAAACGTGGCCCCAGGGGTTAATCTCCGTATGGCTGCCATAGGCTGTTTTTAAGCAGACGCTCTTTCGACGGTAGCGCCAAGGTCCCCTTCAGTTCTTAGAAGGAGGGCAATACTGCGGCAAAGTGGCGGCGCACGCGATTGTTTACGTTGTCATGGCAACAGGAACAGCAGCCGTGCGGCATGTTCAGATTCCGACAGCATCTGTCCACGCAGGATGTACTCCTGCTCCTCAAAGAAGACTTGCTTGATTACCTCGATCACAGACGCAAATCATCAATCCTGGCAATCGACGTAAAGGGCGCATTCGACAACGTGAGCCACGAAGCCATTCTCCGCAACCTCGAAGATACAGGCTGCGGAGCGCGGATCTATAACTATATCAGCAGCTTTTTTCACACCGAACAGCAACAGTAGGCGTCTGCAACCTCCGCAGCGATAAATTTCGGCTACCCAAAAAAGGAATCCCACAAGGATCAGTTATTTCACCCCTCCTTTTCAATATCGCAATGATCAAACTACCGAAACAACTCAACGCCATCCCAAACCTATGCCATGCCCTTTACGCCGACGACGTCACGCTCTGGACCAAAGCGCCTACTACTGGACAACAAGAACGGAATCTACAAGAAGCCGTCGATACTATCGAAAGATACCTCCGAGACTGCGGTCTCCAATGCGCACCCGAAAAGTCGGAGCTTCTCGTCCTGAGAGCACGGACACGAGGAAGACCACCTAACTATATCGAACCCGATCCTAGCGTCTCGCTCAACGGAACCAAGATCCCCACAGTCGACTCTCTTCGCGTACTCGGACTTCACATCCACAAGGACGGATCAGGGGCGGCCACTCTCCCGCGTCTCCAACGCACACTGTCACAAGTTACGCACCCCGTCAAGAGGATCACAAACCAAAGAAGCGGACTCAAGGAGCACGACACACTAAGCATAATTCAAGCTCTCCTATCACCTACGGAACTCCCTACTTGACGCTCAAGCCGGCAGAAATAAAAAAACTCAATGTTGTCATTCGAAAGGCAATCAAAGTAGCCTTGACGCTCCCACCCATGGCATCAACGGAGAAACTGCTCAAGCTCGGCGTCCACAGTACGTGGGAAGAGCTTGTCGAGGCTCATAAGATCAGCCAACTAGAGCGGCTCAAGCTCACACCCACCGGACGTGCAGTTTTGCGCTACCTCAAATACAGTGAAAGCTTCATTACAGACACAGACCAGAAAGCAAGAATCCCACCTGCAGTCCGAGACTGCATCAGCGTTGCAAGTATACCGCGCAATATGCATCCAACTTATCATAAGGAGCGTCGGCAAAGCAGAATCCGCGCACTCAGCAAGAAATACGGGAGCAACCAAGATACGAGGTACACCGATGCTGCCCGGTATATTAAACGAAACGCCTTTGCCCTAAGCGTTACGGATCACCAAGGCAAAGAACTTGCAGTAGTCACCATCCGAGCAAGAGCCCCTGAGACTGCAGAAGAAACGGCAATTGCTCTGGCAATAACAACTTGCCCTGAAGTAGCAGTAATACTAACAGACTCCCCAGGCAGCAGCTCGCAACTATCAAAAAGGCCGCGTATCAGAAACAGCACTCAAAATACTAAGAAATCACATCGCACGCGCCCCGCTCCCCGACACTTACATCAACTGGGTCCCAGGCCATCAGGGCGTGACAGGAAATGAGGCGGCACACGCCGCTGCCCGCGAGCATACCAGCCGGGCTTTCCTGCCATCCCACACTAGGCCGGCCACCAACGTTGATGACATCACCCTAAAGTACTCGGAGCTTCTGCAACACCACCGTCTCAGCAGAAGAACGTACGCTTTACCAAACAAGAATCTGAGCAAAGAGGAAGAAGTCATCCTGCGCCGCCTACAGACCAACACCTACGTGCACGGAATAATGATGCACAGACTGTATCCTACGCAGTACTCGTACATATGCCCCCATTGCGACGTTCCAGACACCCTGCAACACATGGTCCAGGATTGCCCACTGCGTGACACACCCACAGACCTTACCTCACAAGCTCCACAAGACGACTCCAAAGAAAGCCGCCCCATAGAAGCACAAAATGAGCGCCCGAACTCACCGCAGATCCATACGATAACCGAAACGTGGGAGGCCAAGCTTTCCTCCGATGACCTGGGCGACCAACGCAGTCTCGTCGCCCGGGCCAAAGAGGCAGCCCAAGCCAGAGGGTTCTTGGAATGAGGAATCCTCCCACCTAGGGTGAACCGGGTTCTGACTCGGTTTACCGTTTCGGAAAATAAAAGTTTAGTTCTCTCTCTCTCTCTACGCACGCACTCGCTACTTCGGGCATTATTTGATAACTGGCGCGTGGTGCGCCGTGGGTTCTTCATGCTTTAGCACGCACGCAGGCTTGCCCATATTTTGAGTATGCCAGCATATGCCAGAACATATATAAATTCCACTTCCAACACAACAGATCTTTGGTGTCGTTTGATTGACTTCTGTTTCCGAAAACAAATATTTTCGCATAACTTGGTATGATACATGCTCAGAAAATAAACAAATGTAAAAAAATGCATGACGCGTACATGACTACTAAACAACACAAAAGTTCACAGACTGAAATAACAAAAAAAAATCAAACAATAAAATGCGAAGGCCGTTTCATGTACACACATATAAAGGATTTTTATATAATCCCCTAAAGACCAAAGTGTAGAAGAGCTTCCGATATACTCAGTGAGATATTGCACAAAACTGGACGATGTGTGCGACATAGTCATGACAACTGAAGAAAAGGAAAATTCACTGGTAATGGCAAAAACAATCACACGCAAAGTACCTAAAATATAGAATAAAGTACTAAGATTGTTTTATTGACAGCCGTACCAAAAAAAAAAAAAAGAGCTTACTTACAAACCTGCCCAAAAGTATATGAAATGAGTGACATGTTGATTACTACTGAACAAAATGAAAAAGACATGGCACATCAAAAACAACATTGTACTAAAAAGGGAAATACCCATTATGACACTATTTTGCACTTGGCCACAATTTGAGTAACAGTGGCAAGGGGCAGTAGAAGGTAGTCAGCTTTTGCAGCAGCACATAGAAAACATTCGCAGAAAGGCCTATTCTTGAATCAGACACCAGGTGAAATAAGCCAACAACACAACTTTTCTTTCATCACGAATGCAATGCTTAGTGGCAAAATTACGTCACTTAAGGCACGAAGTCATACCTACCGGGCACTCCGTTCTGTAATAAACACGAACTGCAAAAATCAGCACATAGGGCACTTCCAATGGTCATGCTTTTCAGAAACAAAAAATTTATCATGCCTACACATGCAGGTCGTTCGCGCGGTTTTCCCATCTTCAATTAATGAGATAACACACGAAGGGTAATTTTTCAGCTATTAGTGTTTGTAGAACGGTGACACACAGAAAAAGCACTGAGGGCGGAAGGGAAAGCTGGGCGAGTTACTGAAGTTGCAGAATGAGAATTGGCACAGAAAAACAAGTCATAGACCAGGTGACAATGAGGAGGAGCATCTATTTGTCAGCTTTCTCTACCGGTACGAGGGAAGTGTAGCACAATCAAGGCGCAACGACGTCCGGAGCCTCATGGAGCACGCACGTGGACAGGGCTGTGTTCGTGTGCATGCGCCTTCCGAGGTCCTTGGGCCTGCGCGCTCACCTGTTGTACTTAGTCACCCGGAAGAACCTTGCAGGACTTGTTTTTGAGGTATTCGTGCACCACTGCACGGTGCACGAGCCGTGCGAGTCGTGAACCGGGTGAAACATCGCGGAGCACAAGCACACAGCTATCGAGGGCCACGAAGCTGCCCACGCCGGTCAACGCAAAGCAGCGCACGCTTCCCGATAACAGCAGATAACGAAACATGAAACTTCATGCAGCGGGCTAAGCTGGCGCCGGGCTGGCGGGTGCGCGCGCAGACCGTCGAAAGTGAGGGAGCTGCGAAGGAAAGCAAGGGGAGAGGAGTTGAGAGGATAGGCGAAGGAGCACGGCCTCCTGGATCGGCACGTTCCCCGCACACGCGCCGTTCTAGGGGGCCGTGCAAGGGAAGCGGAATTGCCTTCCCGCCCTCCTGATGGATGGCGCCAATTACCTCTGCCGCTGAAGCAGCGAAGTTTTGAGGCAGGACGTGGCTTTCTCAGAAAAAGGAAACACAAGAACGTTAAGCATTAGGCTGGTTAAAATACGTACTGAAATCTGGTTTTCTCTGTTGTTAGTTTTCAGAAACCTTGAGCGAGGGCTGCAGGTATGATTTAGATACGGTTTTATGTGATGAACGTGTGAACTTGGCAGTTCTTGTGGTTGGTTGGACGCTCGGCGTTGGTTGCGCATTGGGCTGGGCGTGGTTTATTTCCAGAAGGTATCAGCAGGCGAGCCTGGGAACGATCGGTGAAGCAAGAGGCATGAGGTCTACCGGTCTCTTCGAGATGCTTGGATACTGTGGGCATCCATTGCCGGCATAGGAATGGCGCAATTCGGACACTAGACTTCGTGTCCGTATGGTTGACCCCAAACCCAAGTGATGGCTGGTCTAAGGAGGGCCCCAGCGCGAAGTCTCGGGAGAGAGACGTCCTCCATCCAAGAAAGATTACAGCAAAGGGGATAGACACGCGAGGGGATGAGGGCACGCATGTGCCAGCAGGGGATAGATTTTTCGGCCAATAAGAACTGACGGGTATCATAAGAAAGGGGAAGGACTTACAGGTGTCGAGAAAGATTGAGCATTGCGGTGCGCAAGGTCATTGCTGTGGTCATGACCATGTGCATACACCCAGCGGCCAGTAATCTTCACATGTGAAGTCGTCTGAATTTTGTGAATCAGCTCACATATATACACATCTTTGTTACCTGTTTGAGCCGCTTAACTGCATTGAGGTTCTCCAGTAAATATGGGGGCTTCGTCAACGTTAGGCAACTTGAGTATGGTTTCAATCGCATCGTGTATCGCCTGCAGCTCAAATAAAAAGGGACCTGCAAAAATTCGTTGCATAGCTGCGGGTAGCTTGGATCTTAAAGGGCGTCGGACTTAAGAAAGCTATTTGTCCCACTCTTGGGATTACACGCTGCCTCCGTGTAGATCGCGCAGTGTCCACTAGGTCTGGTCATTTCAGTTGTTCAAATAGGTAGAACCCGTCATCGGAGCTTTGTTGTTTTGTTAGTGTTTATTGATGTGCAATGCCACACTGGAACATTGTACAAAGTCGTGGTCATTGCAATATCTCCACACAATTGGGAATGGAGTGCCACGACTGTCGTTATATGGTATCTTTTAAGCTTTTTCGCTTGCTGTCACTGATCAATAAGCTCAGAAATGGTATGAAGTTGCATTTGCTCTTGCAGCGTTTGTATATTTCCAATAAATGTGAGACGAGGGAGGGCTGTAACTTTTCTCATGGCAGTTCTGTTGATGACCTCGAGTTTGTCCCACTGTTGAGCAGCGAGTGGTGGTAACTCCACATTATATATAATGCGAGGCTGCAGGACAGAGCGCGTGAGGCAATGAGCTATTCAGTGCGAGCGCCACTACTCCGTGGTGCAATTCTGCGAATAAGATGAACAGCTTCAGCTGGTGTTTTGTTGATCTTCCTAATCCACTTCAAGCTAGAGCCTGACTGTTAATTTTCCGGGCCGAGAAGCTGTAGCTCTTCAGTCTCAGGAACTAATGAAGAGCCAATCTTGAGTTGAAAGTCACTATCGCAAACAACCTTCCTGGCCAGTTTGTTGTCAACGTGTAAGTAGCGAGATTTCTGCGTCGATGGCTGTAGTCCTGCGATCTGCACGTAATCGTGTAGCACATGAAGACCTTTCTGCACTTGCAGACATTGTATCTCAAGGTCCCTGTGAGTACACCACAGTGTGACGTCGTTCGCATAAATAAGAAATCTTATACCATCACCGTCTCACAGCTTTCCCGCGTGAGGCATGACGGCAATATCAAATAATAATGGTGCCAGAACGAAGCATGGTGGTACCCCACAGTTTAATGTAACAGGACCAAATTACTGTCCGCCTACACGTGCAGAAAGCGTTCCACAGCGCAAGAACGAGTGCATTACTTTTGTCACCTGAAGTAGGAAGCCAAGTGTTTCCATGTTTCACAGAATGGTCTGATCATTTACATTGTCGTATGCCTTCGTTACGGCAGTAGCCACCACAGTGTGCACCAAATGATTGTAACGTGAGACACGCACGGCTCCATCTGCCTTTATAGCTAGGCAACTGTCCATAGCCAAATACGGCCTGAATCCGATCTCAGCTGGGTGGTATTTCTTATTGTGTTCGAGTGACCACAAAAGTAGATTAGCCAGCATTCACTCAAACAATTTGCAGATTGCTGATGTCAAAGAAAGTGTCCAGAGAGCTTCCAAACTAGCAGGCAGCTTTCCTGCTTTACGTAAGGACACCACTACGGAGTGTTTCCTCTCAGTTGGGAGATATGTTCCTCGAGCCATGTTCTATTGTCACATAGTAGTGATGGTGAGGAATGACGCAGTATAAAAACTGTGAGTTACAAATTTAACTCTTTACTGGGTGAAAAATTGTGTCCAGCAATACTAGTGACACTCGAGCACGACAGCGTCAAGCAAAGTCGGTGATAGTCGAAAATCTGATCTGCAGTCAAGCGCGTCGGCTTTTATACATGACTCGTTGAAAATTCAAGGGTAATCGCTAGTGCCCACGTGCCTTCCAGAAACTACACAATTCGTGTCGTACACATGGATTATCAGAGGTTCGGCGAGAGCATACACAACAGATAGAATCACGACAACAATCGAGTAAGTTCGAAATCATGCAGGTGCGTGTTGCAGTGAGTGCCAACCTTAAATTATCAGCTAGTGAAATGCAGTCTCCAAGAAAAGCACAAATAAGCACTCGTGTCACCATTCATGACCTGGAGTAAATTGTCCGTGGCATCACCTTTCAAGTTTGTAAAAATCTCACTCGCGAAACTGTCATTTCCATGCATTGATTGCCATCACTACCTGTATCAACATCGCATGATGTTCCGGCATCCCAGGGCTCTGGCATGCATCTCATGTTTTCTATGGAAGAGCTAGAAGCTGCGCTGGCGACTTGTAGGTACTAGAAGAAAAACTTGGGCGAGTTGGTGGTGATTCATGTTTTGGAAATTAACAGTGCAGAACAGACAAGGACGAAGGAAAAGAACACGACACTGGCGCTGACTGACAACTGAAGTTTATTTTGAGGCAAGTCACATTTATATATAGAGGCCAACACAGGCCAACATGTCAACAACTAAGCGACTGCGCATGTGCATTATGAGCCATCCTGGTGACTTGTCATTACGTGCATAAAACCAGTGCACCAAAACATAAAAAAAACATAAATCCAATAGAAAACTTCCCTATCAAACTTAACAATCTACCATGAAACACATTCTTCCAAATATCTAATTTTTTTACTAAGAGTGACAGCCAGTCTACTGACACACCTTTCCCCTTCCCCTTCCCTATCAATATGAAAAGCTTTTCATATTGATCCAGTTTATGTGGTTTTTGCAGCATCATTTTAAGGCTTTTCGGAATGGCTACAAACGATCGACAGATAAAAAACTGCATGTTCATTGTGCCACAATGCAAAAGTCGCGTAATAATGCTGCGGATTTGGCAGAATGTAAAGGAATGGTCGTGTGCAGAGAGTATTTCAGGGTGTCTACCAAGTTGATATTTCCAAATTCCCAGAATTTTCCAGGTTTTCCCCGAATGCCTTTGCAAAATTCCCTGAGTGACGCAGAACTATATTTTATGTCAAGACGGGCTAAAACCATACCGCTGGAGGCTGTCACTCTCTAGTAAGCATATTAAAAAAAACGTAAAAAAAGACGACTTAGCACAATTTTAATACTAAGCAGTAGTGTTTATGTTATTCAAAGAGAGAATAGGAGGGGTTAGCAAAATGCACAGCAAATAGTCTTCGAGAAAAAAATGCAAATCGAGTCGGACATTCTCAAATATGAATAAAAAGGAGATGAATACGGAAGCAAATATTTTCAAATATGAGCTATTTCTATCAACTGATAGCAAGCTCACTGGTATGAGGCCCGAACTTTGTCACAATTGCGATTAGCTCTCAACAGCTCGTAAATCAACCTCAACTGTCCTGACATACTCTCAGCCCATGCACGACAACATCAGCCAACACTTTGTTTTGTTGAGCTCAAGCTCCTTCAAAACAACGGCAGCACGCTTCCTTTCCCGTTCATTCCTCAATGCGTCGGTCCTTTCTGTTGTTGTCCTCCTTCCGCCACTCGTTTGCCCCACGGACCGTTTGAAGCATTTTCTTGGTCAGGCGCACAGTCCACATCCGATTTTTCGAACTCTCTAGGGGCCGCGAAAACATCCGAAAAATCGGCCAGTTGGAAAAAATAAATGCATGTCATTTAGTGCCGTTAAGGGCTCAAATCGCCACAGGCACATTCAAAACGCTCTGAAGGCCTGTCGGTACACGTATTAGGCATATCGGTGCTACTACTGTGACAGGAAATACCGGGTGCATGCGAGTATAATTCAGGAATACATACTGTTTCCCGTGGCAATAGCCCCTTCCCACGCTTGTTATGCTTCACTGCAATACTTTTGAGCATGCTTCACCAAGTAACATTTCTGTAGAGAGAAGCCAAATTTCGGGAACCGGCATTATGGAACGCACCATGCTTACCAAGCTTCTAAGCCAATCGCGAGGACCACAAAGGCAGAGTCCATGCCACTGCTGACAGCAGCGAATTCTTTCAATAAAAAACACGACACCCAACGGCAAGAAGCTTCATAGCGAACGTCGAAGCAGCTAGGCCTTACGTTGCCGCAGTGGTGGCTACGGCTGCCTGCGGATCTGCATGCGAGAGCACCAGTTCGAGGCGGCGAGGTAATCAAAATGGCAGAAGTGGTGGCTTTGACTAATGCTGTTTCGGACATGGGGTCACAGCAAAACAACTGGAAAATCGGACGGCAAAGAGTTCTTGCGTCCACAATTTCAGACGTTCTGATACATTGACTCTGTGGGGTACGTGATGGTGCCGCGAAGCCTTCCAAATTATTGGGGCTCCGGAAAGTCGGACACTGACTGTGCACTGTTAACTCCTTCAGCCGATGACAGGGCATCAAGGACGATTACTTACAATTCCTGTCTGTTACTCGAGCCAGCATTACCGAGACTTTTGACCCTTTCAATAAAATTCCAGCTAACTTTCCCTGATAGAAGCACAAATTCCTCGAGTTTTCCCAGAGTTTTTCCAGACTACTCAAGATCCCTAAGAATTCCGGGTTTTCCCAGTTGGTAGACAACCTGGTATTTCCAAAACTATTTCGTCGGGGCAAATTTTAATTGGCGAGCATTTTGAATGTTGCGCTGGCATTTGGTGTTTCTACTTCCCTTATATTATTTTTTTTTCCAAGGTTATTCTGATATACTGTGAAGAATGTTCAAATCCCGGTGAATGAGGCTGAAGAGAAATTTATAATTTAGCAAAACAAAGTTTAGTAAAAGAAATGTGACCCTAAGGCCTCACCCTTCTTGCAGAATCGCCCTACAGCAGGCAACAACGCTATCCCACACACTGACAGTCAAGCCAAAGTGCCGGCAAAGCCGATCGTCTCGCATGTATCTTCTTACTTCGTACAACAGTACTAAGCTGGGCCCGTGTTAACAAAAAAGCACTTATGGTAGGTGCGTTCATACCTTCAGATTCAAGCCAGTCATCACGTAAAATGTATCTCAGCAAAGTCCGCCGTCCAACAGCAAACAGTACTTGCGAACAAAGAGTTTTGTGAATTCATTCACCGTTTCCTTGTAACTTTAAGATTCTTAGAATGTACTGCACAACTAAAGCGATGCAGTGAGACACTGCGTGAGAAAGGAGCCTGGCTGCCGCATGAAGAGTTTCTCAACATTTGCACACACCGGCACACCGTGCATTTCAGAGGCCACACACAGGCTTCGGTGGTGGCTATGCTGGTGGCGCTCAGCATTCTTAGGAAATTTAGGGAAGCACGAAGGAGGAGTCCTGCCTGCAGTACACGCCATGCCCATAACTCGTTTCGATGATGGCAGTACGTTGTGTAGGTATATTAATTCAATGCTACATGTATTACCGTCGACAGTAATCGCGAATTGCCAACTTCTTTAAGTTCTTGACTGATAAGAACTGTTCTAGAATGTCAATTTTAAAGCAACTTCCTTAGCTTTTAAATCACTAAAATGTCACCAGCTCCTCTGTCAAGTCGCTAAAGAAAGGACACCAGTCACTAAACAGAAAAATGTCACTAAATCTACATACAAGAGAGGGAGAGAAGTCATAAGGGAAAGGCAGGGAGGTTAAACAGGCCGAGCCCGGTAGGATACCCTGCAAAGGTACACACAGAATCGAGCATTCATCGCCAAGTCAGTCACAAGCGGTCATATAGGCTGGTGCATTTCAAGGAACGCAGGAGCGCTTCTGTGGCTTTGCACGTAGCAGACGCACGAGGCCACGGCCCGAAGATCTTCTGTTCTACGAAAGACCCGTCATCCAAGTGCCCCAACACTGTCCAAGGGCAATCCTCTCACCTTCGTATGTGGGGCTGTCACTCAGATTACACAGAGTGTGATCCGTAGTCGCGCGCATCACGAGTGTTGCACAATGGTGTTTCTGCGTCTTGCATATTTGCCACGCACGCACGTAATCGCTACGACGCAGCAAAATACATTACAGATGAACACTTTTATAAGCCAAGTACTTCACGAAAGTGTCGCTTCATATGGCTCCCAAAATGTGTTGTATCTGCATATTTTGTTTTTCTTTGATACCAATAGTCAAGAAAGAATATTTACTGGCCAACTGTGCTTACCACTAGTGACATCAGCACAGAACCAACAGCACTGGTGCGGACATATTGCGATGGTCTAGCAGGGCTCTTGCAGTAATGAATGGCTGTGTTCAAATTAAGGGGAGTAATGGTTTCGGCAGCAAGGTTATAGCAGAGCACAGGAGAACACTTTGGCGACTGTTCTCGTGAGCTCAACTTACGAACACTATAATCAGACCACTATGAAAGTGTGAAAAAAAATTTTTATTTCTGTATATTCTACATGTAAAAAAAAAAAACTAAATGTGACATCTTGTTCACTCGGTTCCATCAGCCTTGTACAAAGCCACAAACACTTAAGAAGCAACAGTGATTCTAACTCCTTCCAGAAGTGCACAGAAAATTCCAAAGATGTCAACCAGCTGCAAGGACATGCCATTAATGCTGTCTTAATAAAAGCCATTTTTCTCCTTACTCTATGTTACAAAGTACCTCATGAACGTCCAAGCAAATGATGCATTCATGGTGCTCTTGCACAGAGAAACAATACTTACCGAAAGCATCAGCACAGCTAGAGTAACCGTGGCAAGTCACAGTGACCACTCAAAGCCAATCTGTGCTCAGGGGCCACAGAAAAGGCACACACTGCACACAAAACCAAGACACGTTGCGTATCCCCATATCAATTCCTCACCTTTCCAGTACAGCCAATTCTCCACTGAACAAGCATACACCCATGGTCAAGCACCTACAGATCATGGTCTCGAACAAAAAGAAAAAAAAAGCACTAGCAGGTTCATGCGACCCCTTATTGAGGCCATACTAAGGACATGCGTCAGTCATGTAGGGTGGTGGCCCGTTTTGCAGCAACCTTCTTGGCATGGAGTTACTCTAGCATGACTTTCTGTACTGTAGTCATTGCTATGCACAGCCCACCTTGCAGCAATACTACCGTCACACCTACTTCGCGCGCCCACAGAGTTAGGCGAGCGAATGAGTGGACATATGACATCAAGCCAGCCAATTAAACTTTCAACATGTACTCCGCACAAAGCTGCCTGCTTCCACACAACACTCCTCCATACTTGTCATTTACAAAATTAAATCCCTTTTAACTGACCCATAGACTTTTCACAACTACCCTATAGAGAGGGCTTACCAGTGCTCTGCAATGTTTCAGGTCTGTAGCTTTTTATCTTGCTCTCGTATTGATCATTTACAAGTCAACGAAGCTTGTTTATGCACTCCTAGCGAATGCGATATACAAACCGTTTGATTTGCAGCATGCCACCCTTCTTACAACTCTCCCCAGTATCTTCCCGATCCTGTGCAATTTTCACCTCGATATCCCCTTTTCTTTCGTAGCAATCATTTACAGCCATCGTACCACCTTGGACCAGAGTAACAAATGCCCAAGAGGAACAGCTGACATGGTAAAACCAATTTCACAGCTGGTAGAAGAGAAACTATTTCTGAATGAATCCTAATCTGAGTCCGCATGGTAAGAGTCCAGCTGGGTCCCCAGTCTTGGTGCTTAGTCCATTCATCTGGACCCCTTGCTGTGCTTTTTGTGGACCAGCCAGTGGTTACAGCACACACCGTAGTACACTCAGTGGAGCGTCCAGCTCTTCTAAGTGTGGAGAAGGGAGGTGTAATGTTTTGAGCAAGTTAAAAAGTGTGGACAAGAAGCGCTCCAACGGTATCACCCAGTAAGTAGAGTGCATTGGGGTATTTGCCACATCCTGGGCATAATATTTTACCTGGCCTGTTCTCAGTGTGGCATTGGATCGCATCATTAATAAAGTAAGTGTTTGTGCCTGGCACATACGGGCAGCATCCTTTCTGGTGTTTGATAGGGATGGCAAAAAAGAATTACCAGATTCCTTAACCAATTAAGGCATTGTTTTTGGTGTTTTGCTCTGGCAACTCTAGAAGAGCTTGAATTAACGAAGGTAGCAAGGCGTTTCAGATATTGTACACCCAAATGGCTTGGGGTACCCTAAGGGAGCTTTGCACACCCTAAGTGTCATGCCTTGCTTGCTTTATTTTGCACCCTTCTTACTTTCCTTTGCACACCTTTCCATTTCTCTTGCAAACATGGCAGTCTGCATCCCAAAACCATGGATGTGCAAAATCTAACACTTCATAGTTTAAAAGCCCTACGCCAACCAAGAAATACTTGCCTGCGTTTAGGCATTCTGTGATCCTCACAACTCCTGATGAAGAACTTGATCAAAAATCGGAAAGAAACATTAGCAGGAACATTGCTTCTTTAAGATAGGCTGTGGTGTGCTATTGAGCTATACTATGAGAGTTGCACCGGATGCAGCCAACAAAAACAAGAAAAAAAAGAAGAAAGAAAACCTGCGATCCTTGTACAAGTGCACAGCTAGCAAAGTGTACTACATTGTTCATACAATCAAGTACCGGCTGCATTACCAAAGTGCAATTCTTCTATTGTACCATGGTCCGTAGACTTTTTGGTCGTGGGTGTAGCAAGTGAACTCTGAGTAGCAATCTAACAAGCAACACGAGCACAAGATAACACTTTGGTTGATGAATGCACAGCACATGTGCATGGAGATGTAAAAAAAATGCCAATGACAAGTGTGCAGCTTTTGGAAAACATGGTTTGCTTTGCAATGCAAATCCGTCACATGACTTCACACTCTGTCAAAAGCATTGTCAACTTTTGTACAGGTTCAGCAAAACATTTATGAAAACTTCGAACGAAAAAGAATGGAAATTTGTATTTACAATTGGTGCTATGTACAAATACGCTCTATGTGCACTGCTTTCACTCAACTCTTCACTACAACTTTCAGAGGTGCATTCACTTTTAAAAAGTTTTTTTTTTTTTTTGAGGACATACCTGCTGCTTAATGACGGCCGAGATTACCAAAAGGCAAAACAAAACTCTGAGTATACTACTGCTTATTTGGTGCGACACTCTAAAATGTGTGCAAGACGACCTCATGACGGGTCGCAATACCAATTGGCACTGAAAGTGGCAAGAGTACATGTATTTAGAAAGAATTGGCGGCAAGAAAGTAGGGCTGCTATACCCACCTGTGACATGCAAGAAAACTGGAAGCTTCTTGCGCTGGTTCAATAACTGAATGAGCACAGCAGAAGTGGCCGCTTTAACAACTTCGCAAGGTACTTTTGAGAATTTTGCCCGTTCCGCACCACTAAACCAAAGCACTACATAATATTTGCACCAGTGCGATGGTACAATGCTGCAGCTTGTCTATCATGCCGAATCACTGCACTCAGCGATAACTTTAGTTCTCTAAGCTACTTAACCATTCTCACCATTTTCACGCGACATAAGTTGGGTAGGAAACTGCTACTGTTGCACATAGAGGCAGTCAGCTTTTGTAAACACTGCCCAGTGACTGCAGGTAAAATGTCCACTACACAAGGCAAGGAGCAGAAAGCGTGATTGACTTGTGTGCAGTTCAAGGCCAGTGTCCAAACGAAAAGTTCGAGGTGGCTGTGAGAACGGCCATGCCTGACGACATGTTCCACCATGCTGCAGCAAGGGGCAGGCAGACCGCACATGCACACACTGGGAAGGCATCGGTTCCGCCTTAGACCGTAGGCTTCAGTGAGAAGGAGAGCTTGGGTCGCACGCGTCCCTTGTTCAGGATGACCTGCTGGTCCAGGCGCATTTTCTTTTCCTGCTCCAGCTCCAACTGCCTGCGGGCCTCATCAATCTGCCGGCGCTCGTCAACCATTGCCAGCCGCTCTTCCGCCTGCACATGCACGCACACGTCAGTCACCTAACACCATAAATTGTTCACGATCACTACAGTGATCAATTTCATCACCAGTTTATGTCTGCCGTAGGACGAAGGCCTTTCCCCTGGCAACCACATCTTGCATAGGTCAACTCTAGACTGTAGTTATTCCTGTTACTCTACTGACCACTAGTTACCTACACTGCACAATAAGCAAACTGCCGAACTCCGCTTACTCCTCCTAATCTCAACTGCTACATCAGCTACAGTAAAATGTTATTAAAGGGGCCCTGAAACACTATGGAAGTTGAGAAATGCATCTGAATTTAAAATAGACTATTTAAGAAATACTTTGCAGCAAGAAGTATTGCAAACACGTTCAGCAGAATCAGAGTTATTCGCAGTCAAAGGTCGCCTGTGATCCTCTTCGCAGTACTCCGGCTCCTTCTTCAATGCCTTGCACTGCAAAGGCTACGGCGGAGCAGGGCATGCCCGCAACGCTCCAGTTACTCAATGTCACCATGGCATGCAGTTCAAATTTGATTCCGTATGTTCATGTAGGCACCACTGCTGGGGCTTTAAGCCCTTACAACAGGCCAAACTCAAAGGCTATCCCTCAACATTTGGCTGTGTTCACGGTGTCTCCCCACATGTCCCGTCCCATAGCTGTGCTACAGTGTACTAGATAGCTCAAGGTTCGTACAGAACATTAGATACAAAATCCAAGGCCAATTCAAGGATTTCAAGGAGGAGGAAACAAACCTTACTCGTATACTTACTATGAAAAATAGTAAAATCTACTGCTCAGCTGCAATTTCTGCTCTTTATGAAGCTTTTCAAGGTTGCATTTTTCATTGTAATGGTGTCATCGCCTTCCAGCATGATGGTTAGTAGTGTCCAGCTTCAACCAATGATGCTCAACGCGTTAAAGCCATATGGCTGAAACTTATATTCTGCCACGCCTTTCTAGAAACCTAGGGTTTGAAAATGTAGCCATGATGGCTGTCGTGTGAACTAACAAAACAAAAACAGTGCTACAGCTTGGTCGGTTCACCTGGCTTCATCCAGCTCCATGATGGCTATTGCAATTTAAATGAGCCTGCCATTGGACATGAACACGCCAAATTGCATATCTTAGCAACACCAAAAAGACATATCTAGGATTTTTTCCAGATAGGTAGTGTCCACGGCTCAGCCTTGATGCAGATGTGGTCACTTTAGAGGTTCAAAAACCGCCCACCACCCTAGTTTTCAAGCAATTCATGAAACACATTTTCTTTCAAAAACATTTAAGGGCCCTTGTGTCTTTCCAAATTCAAGGGTGTTCTGGAAATTCAAGGAAGAGTACAAACCCTGCAGCTACAAGCAGCTGCGTTTCTTCGCACAAGCGGCACAAGTAGCACGTTTTTTTATTCACTTATCTCTAGAGCGATTACAGAATTTCTGAGGGTCAAACGAAACATTGTCACCATGTTCACTTGTGCAAATTTGTCAGAAGTGCGCAAATCGGCTTCATCAACATAGTCGAGCATGAAGCCAACGTGCGAGGCGCGCTGCACCTCTGAAAATTCAACCCTCCATACAGTCTAGTGCCCAGAGTAGATGTGACCAACAGCACTCGGCGCACTTCGGCACGGAAATACTATGTGTCCAATCTCACACCAGAGCAGCTAGACCAGAGTATATTGTGAACTAGCTCGGCTGGTAGGCAGCATGTTGGCTTACAGTCCGGGTGCAGTAAAATGAGTGTGCCGAGTTTGCACCTTTACCAAACATAAAAGTGCTTGCCCATTGTGCACATGTGCACTTACGTTGTAGCTGGTCACTGCTCTGCCACATACAATGCACCGAACTACAGTCGAACCCGACTATATCGAACCTGTTTACATCGAATAATTCTATATATTGAACAATTCCTGGACACGGTATAGTTACAATGAGTATATATAGCAAAAATTATGCTTACATCGAACAAAAATAACAGTGACTTCCGATATATGGAACGACAAGCGGCGGAAAAGTGCCCCCAGAGTTAGCTTTCCCTCACAGTGTGGGGAAACCCTGTGGTGCGGCTCCATCCAACCGCACTCCCTACCGTGACTGTGCTGCCTCGGACAAGCCTTTGACACCCCCCTGCAAAATATGATCCTGGCCCGCCCGCAGCGCTTGCTCAGACAGCCAATCAGAGGCTCTTGTGCAGTCATTGTGCAAGATGGCGAAAGTACCAGTTGTCTCGCTGCACTTGTGGTTCGTTCTGTGCGCGCCTTGTGGGCCTTCTCCTGCAGTGTTGCCGTGATGAAGCGGCCGAATTCGCCTTTCGCCATGAAGCTCGAAATCATAAATCGGGTCGAACGCGGTGAGAAGTCAGATGTCCCCGCAGCCTGCAAGATTCTGAGGAGCACTCTCAGCATGATCTTGAAGAATAAGGGGGAGATTAGGGCTAAAGCGGCCAAACTCGCGATCCAGTGCCCGTGGCGCCCGACATGTAAGTACGCGCACGACCGTGTACGAGTGGTTCATCCGAAATTGCTTCAGCCGTGTCGGCTTCCGTGTGCTCGGTGATGACCGTAAATTCTGATGAATGCGACGCAGCCGTTGCCGGTGTTGCCGAAGTTTGGAGCAAGCTGTTTGACTTTCCAGAAGCTGTTGACAAATCAACGGTGGAAGAGTTTGTGAGTGCAAATGATGGTGTCGAGACCGCAGGAGAGCCCGAAAACGAAGACTACATTGCCAACATCGTACCAAGCACAAGTGAAAGTGGGCACAATGAGGAAAGCAACGATGGTCGTTTGTCCACATCCTCCGAAGTGATTGTTGCGCTTGCACTGGTCCGGTGCTTCTGTGCAAATGCGGAAGGTTGTGGCCTCAGCTGCTCGATTCTCCGACTCCTTAGACAATGTGAAGAAGTGTGTGCATCGCAGGCAATGAAATTGCCCAAGCAGAAGAAAATGCTGGACTATTTCATGCGAAACTAAGCTAGTTTCATCAATAAAGTGATTTTATAAATGGTATGTATTTTTATGACATCCAATTATTTAGCAAGCTTATATCGAATTATGCACTATATCGAACTGATGGGCGTTTTCTTGCGAGTTCGATATAACCAGGTTCGACTGTATACAGGGGGCAAACCTTAGGCGATCCTAGTGTCACCGGTGAGATTAATCAGCCAGCTGCTACCTTGTACGCTGGAAACCACAACTATATCCACAACTTCAGCAATGGATGCCACCCTCCAAACTCGCGCTGAAAGGATTCCGAAGGCTACACAAGCTTCGGCCATGTTGACAACACACCTCAAAGGTGTTCCGAGAAGCAGGCGACCGGTTCCGTCAGATGACGGTGCTCGGACCGGCTCAGTCGCCCACAGAGACTAATCAGAACTCACGGTTGTGCTCAGCAAGCCACAGCAAGCACGCACTCCGCAGCGGCCACAGCACCTGCGCTACGTAGCAGGCGCAGCTACATGCCAACCGCAGTGCCTATGACAGGGCTGTATGTAATGTGCCTTCGCACTTATCTGCTCCAGTCTGGCTGTGCTAAATCATGAAAACCAGCTTCATCCTGCATCAGCTTGACGGGTGGATAGTAGCCACAACCAAACTGCGCATTTTGAAGTGCTATGAATAGCTCACTACGAAATGATGTTTGCCAAGGCATCTAGCCAGGAGCGAGCACATGCTGGCAAGCGTACGCACGGATAGTTTGACCTTCAGTTTGACGAGGTTTGAGGCAGTTGAGTGTTCGAAACTAATAGAAATTAGTGAGACACAACGGATACTCTGCCAGTAAGCACTGTGATTAAAGTTTAATTCCTACACGGGCGGGCGTGGCTGAGTAGATGAGTCAGTGTCTTCCCAAAGTATGCAATTCTTGCTGAAATCCGAAACCCAGATTTACACTTCACAGTATGCAGTCTGTTTAGTAAACTGCACAAATAAATACACACACTACCGACTACAGTTAAGCCGTGGCATAACAAACTTCAATATCACAAAATGCTCAATATAACGAAGTATTAACCTTTTCATAACCTCTTGTCCATAGGACATTATGTATTTAGAACCTCAATATAAAGAAGTGTGTTTGTACGAGATTTCAATATAACGAAATTTAACTGCCACAGCAAAGGAATGCCGAAACAGTAAATAGAAACTTCTTCAGATGCAGATAGTCAGATGATATAGTTAAAAGCGGCTGCTTGCAAACGCACCTCTCAAATCGCATGCCGCGCAAGAAGAGCGATGGCCGAAGTAAAGCTGCGTCGTGTTCCATATAAAGTCCAACTGCAATAAGGTCCTATCGTGCCCCCCGCACGGTGTGCTTTAGGTGCGAGTGAACATGTACGATGGGTGAGACGAAAAATATGGTGGCTTCACGACTTCCACACGTGCAAAGGGAAAGAGGGGGCAGAGTGGGGTCAAGTTGGTGCGCATCTCGATTTTTGGCGCACATCTTGGCAGTGGCTGAGGAGGGCTGTAAGCGTGGCTGAGCACGTATGCAGCTGCGCACCCTGCTTTAGAGGCAATCTGCCGCATGTGCAAAGAGTGGGCGTGCCGAGACAGCGTGGCACAATGTGAACTGTCTTTAGTACTGGAGGTTGTGGAATCTCGAGTTTCAGAAAACCACTGGAGTGAGAGGCAGACGAAGCATTCACTCCGCGCTGCCGGCGCTTTCCTGGTAGTGTCGTCCCAGTGCGGGCGACACTATCAGCAACGGGGGCAGAGTGAATGTGAAAGCATGGCTGGCTTTGCATAATTCGTACCGCCGAGATGTCGACGACTTGGCATGAAACCATATCATTTGTCGCCGACTCCCAAATTTATCAAAATGAATTGTTTTCCAATTGAAATTTGCTTTTTTTGATTGCTTGACAATTTGGAAAATGTTGCGGCCCCTTTCTGTATAAGAGAAATTTATCGGCGACTGTACTTATTTGCATAAACAAAGCAAATTGCCGATTTTACCAACTTCATTATATCAAGGCTTAACTGTATTTACTTTCCACATGCAAACTGAAGAGCCAAAGAACAACGATGCACACATGTTCGATGGGGAGGGCCCACCGCTGACAAGCAGCCAGAGCAGAGGCAAAGGCTTCTCTGTTACCTAGGTTGTTGCCCCCGTGTGTCTGAGGAGCTCATGTCGCATGACATACAGCATGCTTGTTATTCATTGTACGTTGGCGTTTCCTCCTCCTCTGCGTTGCCCTCATCAGTCTCTCTTCGATCAGCGCACCTCACTGAGCAGCTTGCTAGCAGCCTCTTTTGTCCGAGGGATTTCCCGACCCCAGCTGCCTTATAACAGATATTTCATCTTGCCAGGCTATACTATAAGCGGTACACAAATACACTGAGTTCTATGGCAGGGTAAACGGGAGTCAGAATAAGACAGCATTATATCCAGTCATGCACTATAAGTTGTTACACAATAACTGGCCCTGAACTGTACGTCAGTTAG
Organism: Dermacentor variabilis; assembly: GCF_050947875.1. Taxonomy (NCBI): domain Eukaryota; kingdom Metazoa; phylum Arthropoda; class Arachnida; order Ixodida; family Ixodidae; genus Dermacentor; species Dermacentor variabilis. The sequence goes on along the minus strand of NC_134569.1, from coordinate 154,178,915 downwards.
CTGGCACTGTATAAAAGAAGCAATAATCCCATGCTTGTATGTTCACACTGCTCTATTGTCATGCCTATTGTAACCAAGAGTATTTCGATCCCATAAGACGTGTCGTGAAAAACTGCCTTAAGGCTTCCTGATGTTTGTCCAGATGCACCGAACATTTGTTGTAACAAAAACTAGTCCCACTAGCAAACACCATCAGCTACTGTAGTTGTAACGTGCTTGAGCGTTTGCCGATTATTATCAAATGGCTTTTTACTAGTCATGTGCAGATACCAAATAGTGGACTTCAAATCGAATATCCTACTGTTGAAAAAAAAAAGGTGAAAATCGAATCTAATATCGCATCAGAAAATTTATCACAACATTTGATGTTTACAAATTTTGGAAGGAAAACAATGGAAAAAGAATGTAGGCGGCTACAGTAACTTAGGTACGTAGAAATGAAGATATACAGTATGGTCTACTCTTATTAAAGCAAAAACCAAATTAGTATGCCAGTACTCATTACAGTTCAGTTCCAGTGTATAAAGGTGTGGAAAATATATTCTTTTTTTTATCAATAGGATGTCTGTTGAATAGAATGAAGTGGTTCTTTCCCTCTAAAGCTGAAGAAATAATAGTATGTTAGTAGTAATGAATACCAATGAGCTTCTCAGTCAATTAGTGCACCCAAGTTTACTTGCAATCGTTCATTGCATAGAAAGTTTTGCTTTCCAGTTTATCTCCAAACTACAGCACAGCTTTCCTATATTTACGGCAGGTGGGCTATCGTAAGGTCAATCTGTGCAACAGACGAAATCACGAACTCCACATCATGTGGCTCGATCACCACTCCGCACTTAGCCACAGGCGGTGCTGTGCGGTAAAGAGCAGGCACCTTTTCATTTTCAGGTTCGAAGCAATTTGTCACCTGTCAGAGTCTGAAATCAAGAAGGTTGCGGCACGTTTGCCCGGTGCTCTCGCACAGCTGCCTCACAGTGACATAGAGGCTAGGTTCACGGCCATTCAATGAAGCAGCGTTAAGTTCGTCCCCACATATCCAGCACAATCTGCATCCCTTCCAGCAGCTAATCTGCCCGGTCTACGCACTTGTGTTCGCACTTCTCGAAATACCCATTGCTCTTCTTGCCAGTCCCTCTGTCCGCGTTACGTTATTGCTTCAATCAGACCTGTTGACCTGGATGAACCTTGTATTGACAGAGGCAGCCCTGGCCGATACGGTGCCATTCTGCTAATTGCGACGTTTGGGCACTGTGTCCAATATCCGCATCGGGCCGACGTTGGGGAGCGCATGAAATAGGGCAGAAGCGCTCATAGAGACTAAGTCCACAACCACAAAATCCAGGGGTGGCCCATCCTCTACACGCTTGATGCACCTTTTGCACTAAAAACAACAAAATGTTGCCTGCATGGTATCAAACACGAGGGGCTCCATACCGAATATTTGAAAAAAATCTAATAGAAGACATTCAAACGGTCACTATTTGATTCAATGATATTTCAGTATTCTCACAGCCCTACTTTTTAGCAGTACTACTTCAATAAGAATCATTCATGACCAATGATACTACTGGTGAGTTTTGTAAAAGTACACGTACCAAGCTGCGCTGCGCTTCCTCCAACTGCTTGCTTTTTTCTGCCAGAGTTTGCTCAAGTTCTTGAAGTCGTCTTCTCTCCTCCTCCTACAGAAATCACAAGAAAATACGGTTAATGACAGCACTTAAACCAACCAATATGCTCATAGAACTGCAGCCACTCATAAAAGTTCTATGTAACCTAATGTTCTAAAGCTTACGTACAACAAAAGGATATTTACAGAAGTTATAATAACACTTGGGCCAATTCCATCAATGCCAGCACTGCGTAGCAATCACACGACTTGCACACAAGCAGTTTAGTTCTTTACAAAAGCCTTCACGCAATGATAGCGATTAAGTGAAGTTCAAATGCGACCAGTAATGGTCACATAAGCATTACTATCAATTGCTAGTAAACAAATCAATCAAGGGCTCCGTCAATGAACTCTGCAAACCTGCTCTGAAAGTGCTACCACTCATTTTTCTTTGCTATATGTCTCCTAAACTGAGAACAGTATAGGAGAGTGACAGAAGCACGATTGCTACGCGGGCTGACGCAGCCCCAATGCTGAATGGTACCGCTTCATGCTAAGAGTAGTAAAAGAAAGTTTAACGTATAAGATTAGACTAAAATAAAAAGGCTCGCCCAACCCTTATGCTAAGCCAAATTATGCGACAGCGTTAGCACTCCCAAGAATTTTAAGTCTAGAAAAGTATAACCCTACAACTCACCCAAGGACTACCACCTGAGGGGAAAGCAGCCCAGGTAATTCGCCTCTGCTGTCGGTCCCCGCAAGCACACCGCCGAACGTACTCTTGCACCACAAGGCTTTATGAAGCCTCGTGGGGCAGACAAGAGAAACGCACAGTTGACCACAGCTTCCTTAGCATTTGTTGTTTTGTCAGGCTTAACGTCAGCGAATAAAAAAAAAAGGAAAAAGCTTCCCTAGGCCCTCTATTTCATCTCCCAAAAAGTTTTGACGAAGCCCTCCCACACCCCCCCACTGCGAGAAGTGCCAAGTGAAAGAGACGCATTCATTCTCTTGCCTGTGGTTGAGTCAGCTTCCCTGCATGACAAACTGATTCCAGACACTCACGCTTGGTTTCCGGTGAGACGGCTGTGCCTAGAGAGAACTTGGAAGAGGCACTTGGCGTGCGAGGGGGAAACAAGTCTCGAATTAAACATAACACTCCACCTTGCTGCTTGTGCAGTGGCGTCCCCAAATGCTGGACCACGTACAATCTCCAAACGCACTCCAGACCATATTTTTTTCTCTGTCCCTATCTTTCCAAAAGCACACCTTCTTTCACGGAGTGCACTTCTGAGCAAGCAACAGTTCGGTGCCACCACTGTCCATGCTGCAGTTTCAAGTGGCACAGCATGTGATTTTCTGCGCACGAAAGGCTTTGAAGACAAGAAAAAAACTTATCCAATTGTTTCCTTAATACTTCCACATCTTTATATATGCCTTTGACTTAATGATTTTACAGCCTCTGCATTTTGCTAGCAATGTCTGCATAACCTCTTCCTTTCAATATGAGACCACTTACACAAACCTGCATCTGAATGAACACAAGGTGACTTCCAATACACTGCTATAAAAATTCAGTGCTTATACCAAAAATGTTTATGTTACTGTCTCAAGTTTCTCATACAAACTACCAACCAAAGCACCAGTGCTGTAAAACACCAATATCTTATTTATTTATTAAGACTCACTATTCAACATCTACCCACATTAGTATAATCTCTGCTGCGACCTCAAATCTTTCTTTCACAATTTTGATCAGCCTTTGAGTAGCAATGACAGAGGCTGTAAAACCATTACTGTCATAACTTAAGAATTTACAGATACTTATCATGTGTATGGCTTCAAAATATAAAACTTTCGGAACAGCTGCATGAAAACTGAAGTTTGGCGACACCATAATAGAAATTTCATAAATAAAAGCTCAACCTATAAGTTATATTCACCATGGTTGTGGTAAACCCAAAGAAACTACCAAATCTCCATGCACCTAGTTGTTTACAAATGACAAATCTTTTAGTGACAAAATGAATGCTATATAAATCTAATGCTTAATATGGATTACCAAACAAGCCAAAATTGCCACCTTAGCGAAAACAAATCTAAGCTCACTGCTTTATTTAAATAATCCCATCCTGTCTTTACACATCAGTACGGAGTTGTGTACAACACCACTGATGCACTCCTTGTAATATATTCCTAGCCACAATGTTTCATTTACAGGGTTGGATAACAAATTGCGCTGACTCCTGTGTATTGTATTCCTAGTAGCAGCTACAATGTTTCGTGTCATTCCCAATTGTATGCTTCACTTTGGACAACACAGCGATGTAAAGTCTGCACTCCTGTACAAGTGCCGTCACATGCAAGCTTACTATGATCAGATCAGGGGTGCAGTAAGGTTATCAGCGGGAACATTCATACCAGTCAGATAAAGGCACACCTGCCACCATGTGCCCAGAGAAATGTCGCTGCCAAAGACCAATCGGAGCATGCAGCTGTGGAAGCTTCAGAGAGGGCAAACTGCTTTGTCCCTCCACCGGCTTGGCTAGGCTTGACCATCGGATAGCAGCAAAATGCAGATTGCATCTGCTGCTTTTGGGACTCTGCTGTCTAGATAGGCAAGAGACAGTTTTTGCCGATAGTAATTACAGCTTACCGGAAATGCAAAACATTGTAAATATAAGTGAAGGCAGTATTGCACAGCAAAATTTCATACTGTAGCTGGGAAATTTTGAGAAATGTGGCCTGGTGACACTGGATCTGGTGCAAGGGAGTGTACAGTGGCATACGAAATGGCATGGAAATGTTTGATGTGCATGCTCATGGGACACAGCAGCCGCATAGGCCTGCAGGAGCGAGCTAGCTCATACATACCAGCAAGCATACGAGGAATGCGTGCCTCAATTTTGTAGTGTGCCCAAAGAAAATATGTTTACCAATGAAGCATTACTGTATTGGTGGCTGACCAGCTTTGTACGAGAGTGCAAGTGCTATTGCCATCTGCAAGAAGGTATTGCACTTATTGAAAGCAATATTCCGAAATATGTAAACATTAGTTATGACAACACAGATTATCTCCGAGATGACATTTTGACAACATTGATCCAATTTCCTGCAGCTTAATGCCAACCTCGAATAAACAAGCCATATTTAAGTTACAACTACACTGCCTTTCTTCTTGTTGGTGTTGACCTGGGCATGAGTTTTCTTGGGTCTGTGCATTCTTTTTTCTTGCAATCCCACGAGACGCATCAGCAGGCTTCTACTGTACCGCACGTGGTAACCTACCCAAGAATGAAAGCTTACAGCGGTACAGAATAAACTGTACCCTTAACATACTTCTTCAATGACAGCACACCTTTGGTTCCACGTTTAAATGTCTGCAAACCTGATGTGAATTGGCACAAAAAATTAGGAAAAACAAAGAGGGGCATAAGGACAGAGGACTGTCTTTTCACCCTTCTTTTGACACCCTTCTTTCTTCCTAATTTATTGTGCTATTTTCCATCATGGCTACACTCGAACTATCCTAGCAAAGCATCTTACTCATCTGCTAGAGATCGTCAATATGGTGCACTAAAATGCAAGTTCATCCATAACCTGGAGCTACCACTGGAAAGAATGACAATGCACAACTATGAAACAATAACAGTGACAGCGTTTTACATACATTAGAAGTCACCACATAATTAAAACTTGTTTGTGTCCAATTACCACAAGACATGTGCACAATGATTATATAAATCTGCATAACAATAAGAAAATTCTAATGCACAATTGTCCACTAGAAACAGTGAATCAGTGATGAAACACTATACATGGAAAGCAAGCACAAGCCAGCTGGATTACCAGAGCCTAGTATGCAAATCGGTAAGAGAAACTAAAATAAGCTATCCACAGAGAAACTGCTCTCACAGACGACATCACTAGGCATGCTTGTTGAATGAAACGCACTATTTGACAGTCTTCAAGAAAGGAAAAAGACTACCATAGAGAGCTTGAAAGCTTGAAAAACTGATGCCTCTCTCTGATGACCATGAATGAAATATGGGATTAACCAATTGCACTAGAAAAGCGCTAAATTAGCACAAAGGATTTATCTTTACCTCCTTACATAATCAGACTTCTAAATTACATTCCAAGTAACTCAAGAAAAGAAACTGCCTGAAAAGCATCCAAAACCCAGCCGCCTATGAAAGCAACATAATGCAAGGCATAAACAAGAAAATTTATATCACCAGGAAGACCATAGTTAGCTTGTGATGCACATACCGTACATACAAGGAAGCCTATTTTCCAATGTTACTGTGAACAATGTACTTAATCATCAGCCAAAAAAAGAAAAAGGCAGTCCCATACGCAAATGAGTACCTCAGATAGAACACACCTACCAAAATACGGAAATGCTAGTTGTACCAATCACTAGCTTGCCAGTCCAAGCAATGAAGCACCACACTTTCCAAAGCCAAGCTTGTAGCGAGCAAAAATGCACTAGACTCACTGCGGAAGAGCAAGCCCAAAACACTGGCCCCACAACCACCACTTTCATATGGAAAACTGACTAGTATAACATAGTCCAGCAGATTGCGTTCAAAACGTGAGAGCCATGACATGTCCCTGACACCTGCAACGGGTTCGCAAAAGCAATACCTTTCGAGGTTAGGTCCCATTACTCTGAGGGAGCTCAATAGCACTGAAGCATGCAACGCGTACATTGACTATATGGAGAAGCTGGCTGGTATATGTATTTCAATGCAGAGGAAAAAAAAAAAACATTGCAGTGCCCAGCACAATATGGAAAAGCTTTAAAGCGAGCAGCATCAAGGCACAAAAAGCACTGAAGAGCTCTGGCTCTCGAATGAGCAAGCGGCCAAGCGCACATCGTCTAGAAGTTGACAGTTTGTCAGAATGGCTACCGCAAGTGTGCGCCACGATCTACTGGCTACTGCCCATGGACAACCGGGCCAGCAGCAGAGTCACAAAGCAAGGAGAAGAGGGTGGTGTGCAAGAGACAGAAGGATGGGGGGCCGGCGGTGGCCTACCTCCCGCTTCTGCTGGTCGGCAACCATCTGAGCTCGGCGTTGCTCCACCTCTTGGAGCAGCTGTTTCTCCATGTTGTGTCGGGCCTCTTCGACACGACGTCGCACCTCCGTCTCCATGGCCTCTCGGCGCCGCTCCATTTCTTCAGCCACGCGGATGGTCACTGCCTCTTCGATCCGGCGTTGCATCTCTTCCTCAGATCTCTTGGAATGGTCTGCATCGCGCTGTCGCCTGCGCAAAAGATCCCATAATGACTGATCATGTATGGTAACGAACAAAAAGATAGCATGTTTCGATTTTTCGGACATACCAACTAAACCACCCAGAAAGCTGGTACTGCGTCAATCCCAGATCTCTAACCTCGGACCATATGTTACTGAACCACCACCACTTGACTATTCGCTCAACATAGCCTATCCACTGTCAGCAAAGCTTGCATAGTCCCCAAGAAGGTCTCCCAACAAAACCACAGACTGACCAGTACGTCATAAAATTCAAGAAAAAAAAGGCTATGACAACTCGAGAGGTTGGCCTAGTTACGCGTCGATGCTGCTCCAAGTCCCCCTGCCCTTCTCTGACTTATGGCTCCCTTCCTTCGATCCCCCTTTTTTTCTCACTGGCCTTCTTGCCCTATATACATGGGTCTCCACCTTCCTCTTGCCTTGCATTGTTGTCAATAAGGCTGCTGTATATCTGTCAAAGCACCTAGAAAGAATCAATCACTGCCACCTCTGTCCCTTTCGGTTTGGTGTATGTGAGAACAACCATGCTCGCAGTCTGCCGTCTTCACTATCAGTGCCAAAGCGTCTTTTTTTTTTTGTAAGCCCTGATGAAGAACAGTCTACCAGTCGAAACTGTTGAAATTAAATACTTGTGCTGTTTACCTTGCAGCATCACTCAAATTCCATATATATATATTGTGAGACAACGGTTAGGCCACAGATCTTCCTTTTATTTCAGCGAGCGAGCCACCCACTATTACGGCCCCAAGTGGTGAGGATGAGTATGTGCAGATGAGGAAGATGAAATGCACACGCAGCACTCACACTAATTTACCTCGTGCATTGATGCAGGCAGCCTGGCCGCAACTTAGACTGGCAAGAAATGCTGAACGAACGGTTCGAGACGTGAAATGTGAACAAACTCTGAACCACAGCAACTACAGTCAGAAGGCACTTAAATGAGAGTGACACGGCAGTTCTCAGGGGAGGTTTGTTCTGTAATTATGTGCATCCTAGAAAACGCGAGAGGAACTTCTCACACAAGCCCGGGGTACGAACAGTGCCCAGAGCAACACCTCATCTCCGGGACAAAAGGAAACGTCACAGTGAGAACTCTCGTAATGCTGCTTGAGGTCTTGTTAGCTGGCTTCCGTATTGAGTCGAGCATGTTGGTCTACATTTATCAAGTCTGGAGATAAAATGTTAGCACACGGAGGCCGAGGAGCTAGTAGGGACATTAAAAAAAGAGGCACCGAGTATAAACGTCGGCGAACGGCCGTAAACGAGGTAGAAAGGGGAGTACCCAGTAGTTCGCTGAACAGCAGTGTTGTTATTTCTCAGAGTGCTCTTGCTTTCATGGTCAAATTAGTTACCAAATACAATGTGGTGCTATTATGCTCTATTATTCTTCTAACTACCTAGTACCTACCATTCTTTCTTGTATAAAATTTAAGTATTTGAGCTGAAAACATCTGTCAAAATGTTTGTTTTTTTACTCTGTGTTCTTTTGAATCTATGTACAGCATAGTCAACAGATGCAGACAGTCCCCTTGACCAAACGTTGGGCCCCAGGTTGAGCTGAGGCTTCCCTTGTTAACCCATTCCCTAAAAACCTTTGTCTTGTTCACAAGTACGGGGAAATTATCGCTGGGCTTGTACTATGCACACCCGGCAATTTCTTTTCTTCCCTATGTGTGCATTGCAAATAACCTCAAGCAGCACGCGACTTTCAGCAAGATTTAAATGCAGTTGCTGCTGAATATCTAAACTGTCTTTCCAGCTGGGTTTTTTTTTTTTTTTTTTTTTTTGCAGAGAAGCAGTTGGAGTAGCTATAGGAACACTCAGAAACATTATAGGCATGTTTTGACAGTGCCCTGAAAAAAACTACATTCACCGATCTAATATTACGAGGAAATGGGAGTGAGGGACTTTAGGGGTAATGTGCAGGCAAATTTTGAAGTGTGTGGGTTAATAAGGAGCCAAATGGACTTGCTAAACCCTCACTTTCTGCCTGTTTTGGGCATTTCATGAAATGCTTACAAAGCTTCCCCAATGATGGTCGTTGCCACCCATGAAAGGTAGTAGCAATTTAATATTTAAACGGTATGGGGGCCACATTATGGGCGACACTTTGCAAAAAAATTCCTTACAGGTCCCCTGGCATCAGGCCCCATTGCAAATTTTGGTTATAAGCTGGAACTTGTAAAAAGCCGTATGAGGTGTGTCTAACTGAAATAATTCTTTAAATCGCTTCGTTATTAGAGAGAGAAGAAATTAACTGTCCTGTCACCATGCTGCCAGGAGGCAAGTTGAAGCGTCACTGCCACTGACACTGTCCATTTGCCTTAACTAGCGTCTGCAAGCGGTGTTCCTTCCTTGCCTTCTCCCATATTGGAGCTGAGGGTGTGGTCATGTGCATGTGTCGAGCCTCACCTCCTCTTTTTTTTTCTCTCCTTTTTTTTCTCCTTTCTTTGTTCCTGCGCAGCGCATTTACAGAGGCATTGGATGATTAACTGAAGCCATTTGACATAGTGAGTGATTTAGCTAGCCCCATGTTTTACATGGCCGTTTTATTTGTGCATATTACCTTGACTCGCTGGCTGGGAGCAGAGCTTCTTCGAGAGGGCGGGTGCACACAGTTTGGTATGAATTTCAGCTGTTCTCGCAATGCACAGCGCTGTTATACTTTGCAAATACAACTGTCAGCGGGTGACACATACACTGCACTTGTATATCATAAATGGTCAAACCTGGTAAGAAAGGGCTCGAAAAGCATTACACGGTTACTGTCCAATGTTCCCCACAGTCCTATGAGGAGCGATGTGTGGGGAAGTTAAATGTTCCTGGAAAGATTATGAGCTTTGGAAACAATTACTGGACACTTGTTTTTTGCCTATTTTTGCGCATTACACAAGGTTCTTAGCAGGTTCTCAGTTCAAATGAAGTACCTTGTTTGTATTTGGTGAAAATAAGGGGCAGGTTACAGGTGATGTGTAAGCGAATTGTGTGGCGACTTTTGCACTACAATGCGTATGCAAGCACTCTGGAGCGTTAAGAGAGTGCTTTCAGAATGACACAGAATTTAGCCCTCTGCATGGGCGAGAACTGTAGCTGCTACCAAGATTAGATTAAGCAAAAATGGGCCAAACATAAGGCTTATTAGCCTGCATACGAAGAGCATACGAAGATAAATCCATGTGGATAAATTACAGCTCTTGTAAAAAATTCCTTCAGAAAGTGCTAAAATCTATTACATGATCACTGTCCACTATTTTTCCAGTGGCCCGAGAGGACTCCCGCATGACACCAATTTTACGTTTCATGAAAAAAAAAATGTTAGGTGCAATATGTGGTGAAACTAACATGTCTGGCTTAAATTAGCTTTGAAAATAAATCAAATATGAAATGAATAGTGCCAGAAGCCAATTGAATTGAATGTTGAATACTCTGCAAATAATGAACACCCATTTTCACAATTATTGAAAACAACATTGACATCCCAGAATTCTTAACGTTAGGATGTATGCGTCATTACATTGCATGTTACGAAGCGTTGCTTAATGAAAACCCTATGGAGTACTAGGAATGAATAAGCACTTTGTTTGCATAGGCAGAACTCTCCACAATTGCGGGTGACCGCTGTATAACCGGTTAAACCTGGCTCCCTAAGCGATGTAGCCTACTCCACTTCGTTAAGCTCTCAGGTTTTATGCCAGTATTGTGCACACAGATTGAATTTATTATACTTTTGCTTAAGTTTTATATTTCATTGTGCATAGTTGATGCTTTTAAATATAAAAAAAATATCCGTATCTATGAATAGCGGTTGTTCAGTTCGAATACCAATTCGAACAGGACATTGTTCGATTTGTTATTTCAAATTTTCAAATATTTGTACACCCCAAATAATTGCCGAGCCCTCATATTCTGACTATTTTCATGCTTTATACAAGGTTTGTAATAGGCTCCCTGGCATCCTCAGGAAACTAAATGAGTGCATTGTTTATATTTGGTGAAAGTAAAGGAGCAGGGCCTGGGTGATATGTTAACAAAGTTTAAAGTATGTGGTGTTAGACACAGACCATTCACTAGCGTTGATCAAGGTCTCTGAACGCAGCCACTTGCCGTCACATTTTAATTGTGGTGCGCGAGTGTGCGTTGACCATGCTATCGGACCCATCCGACAGGTTGACTATCCCGGCCCCATGTGCCGCATGTGGAGCTTTTGTCTCCCCCCCTGCATGACGCTTCCCGAAAGTGCAACTGGAATTCGGCACGGTTCGAGGTAGTTGACCCTAGTGCCGGAAAATGCTGCCTGCCGCACTGGAATGTCAATCAAGATGACCTGTCCCCATCCAGCAGAGTGCCGTTTAGGCGAGGAGGCAAAGCCACAAAGAGGCAGCCATCAGAGAAAAGAGCCCATGGAGCCAAACATGACGCAACTTGCATGTTCCCTCCGACTGGATGAACATGACACCTGTACGGGCTCGACGACTGGTGAAAATGACGACACCTGCACGAGCTAAACAAATGGCTCAAAATGATGTGACCCCGCCGGACTGAAGGGGTTATAAGCCAGAGTACCAGCGGGAAGAGAGAGATGTTCTTCCTGCCACGGGCTGCAGTGTCCGATTTGCTGCCAGCCGTCAAGGACTTTTTGCTGTCATTTTGCTTTGTTCTATTCTTGTACATAATGCAAATAAACCTTCACTTCTCGAAGTCCCCTCTACGGCCAACTCCCGCACTCAACAGCAAGATCAAATAGTGGGTAAATTACAACCATTGCAGTAATGCGAAAACAAGATTTCTGGAAAATTATGCACAATTGTTACAAACAGCACAGAATTCAGCCCACTGTCCTGGGAGGATACTGCCCCCGCGATCACACTTAGTGAGATTTTTTTAAATATTACAGTTACACACAAAAAAAACAAGCATGTTTCACGTTTACGTGTACACTTTTCTTTTAATTTATTGCTACTCAGTTTGAGATATTTTCATTGTTCTGTTTATACCTGATGTTTTCTACAGTTTATTATTTATTTTTCTGTTGCCTTTGTGTTTTTTCTTTTGAGCTGATGTATGGCACTTTCACATCGCTGTTTCCCCCCCCTTATGTAATGTCCCCGAAGGGACCCTTAAGGGTATAATAAATGATGATGATGATGAATTGTTTCAACAAACGCTTGAAAGCACTATCAATGTCCTGAGAGAACTTTATGCCACACCACGTTAACATTTGGTGAAAATCGGGGGCACGTCAAAGGGACACTAAAGGCAAATATTAAGTCAAGCTAATATGATATACGAGTGCTCGGGAATCTCTAAGGCGTTAATATTATCACAAACAGAACGTTAGTAATAGAGAAATCGAGGTAAATGCAGGACATGATAAGAGACTCCTCGGGAACCTTCAAAAACTTGCCAGATTAAAGAACTTGTACAACGAAGGCACTCATTTAAATTGTCACTATTACTCAACCACTAGTTATAAAAACATCATCGTATTGCATTATAAGCCGAAAGACAGTGCCACTTGTCCAGTTCTATTTCATATTTAGAAAAACGAAATCCCTGTCCTTATCCTTGACAATGACATGGGCGCTCAACCGGTTTCGTTTTCGTTCGACTCTGCAATGCCCACGCTTTCGGGCTTCAGCAATTTTGTTATCACGTGGTGCTGCACTAGTTTTGCTGGCTCATGAAACTCGCACAAACTGCAAGTAGCAGAGAATTCCCCTTCCATGTGATGTCGTGTGATGCCCAAACGGTCCACAATACTTGACCAAAAGCAGCTGCAGCGGCTGATCCACCATTTTGTGTCGGCTCTATTTCTCTATGGCTGCATGTTTGCGTTTAGTGAAAATATATATATATATATATATATATATATATATATATATATATGTCGCTGTCTGTCGGGCACCATTTTACTCCCCAACAGCAGTGATCGGCGGTGATGACATATGCAAATAGACGGGTGGTGGGAGATTTGAATTGCGGTAAAGATAATGATGAAAGGTATTTGGACCCTTCAGATGCAATTTTCGCGTAAGCTAAGTCTTTTCTTGGCACAAAACAAGTGTTGCGAGGTTTCTGCAATGGTATTTAAGCAGTCAAAGTTGACCTAGCATTTGGCTTTAGTGTCCCTTTAAGTACAATGTATAGCTTAATTTAATGTATCTGGCCTAATTATGAGCTTTACAAATAATTCTGAAACCCTCGTTTTATCCCTACTTTCATGCGTCATACAGAAGCCAGCAGTGTCCTGGGTGAACTAAAATCATCTTGTTTATATTTCGTTGAAATAGAGTGCAAGTTGTCAATGATATGTAAGCAGAGTTCAAAGTACATGGGTTAATCACGGCCTTCACAGTAAACTGTTCGTGTTCTGCAGAGCATTATAGGAGTTTTTTAAGAAACGGCTTAGAAATTAACTAGGTGCACTGGAAGAACTATGTGGAGCTATGGAGATACAATTTGGTAAAAATGGTGAAACATTATGACCAATGTGCACATGAAGTTAAAAGATGTGCGTGGGTAAAGTACAGCCTTTGCTAAAGATTTCTTAAGTTCTCGAAATTATTATATACTGGCAACATTCTAAAGCGTGTGATTTAATTACAGGCAACTGAAATTGTTAACGCAACTGTTTGAAAGAAACAGCTTTGCTGGAAATTGGGCTGCAAAGTCACACAACTTTGTTCGACTAGTTTTTTTTTACTTTTTCTGGAAAGGATTACTTGCCAAAGAAGTATGACACTCTGCTGCTTGTCGTGTCCTTAAAGGAACACACTAAAGAGAAATATTATATTAAGTTCAAATCAAATATTTCTTAAACATTAAACTTTTTCATGTTTAATCTACTTAAACCTTGCGATTTCTCAATTTTTCTTGATTCTGTTCTCCGGTCTGGATCTGCTGAGTACTGCGCCTCAAGCACTCGTTTGACATTGGCAGACCCACATTTTTATACAAATATTGTATCTATTAATTATCATTATTACTATTATTATTACATACATGCAGACGCTGGCAAAAGCACCATCCACATGCTCTGCTGATACAAAAATTGCACCATACCAGTGCCACCTTAAGTGTCACAATCTGCTGCAGGACAGGGCACTGCTCATGAAGGGATAATAACCCACTCAGGGATGTTTGTAGGCACTTCCCCTACTCTGAATACCAAAACCTTGTATGCCACTGACAAATTCACTTTCACAATAATAAGCTTAACAGCAACTGTAGTGGTGAAACCATTTCCGTTGGTGAGAAGTCAGGCACTGCCAGGCCCTACAGCATGTGTTGGAAGCAGTACTACTACTGCTCTTTGTATGTGAGTACTGCTGCTATTAGTGCTGGTGCTCTTTGGAGCTCTTTGGTCCCAGCTGGTGCTCTTTGGAGCTCTTTGGTCCCAGCTGGTGCTCTTTGGAGCTCTTTGGTCCCAGCTGGTGCTCTTTGGAGTGCGAGCCACATATTTGCATGTTCCTTTCAGCAGCAGATTACTCTGTACCTTCATCCATAATATGGATTCAAATTTTTCTCTCACTGTGGAAGGGCCTATCGCAGCTGTCATTTGCAGCTGTCATCATGTATTCATTACACTAGGTACAAGTTGAGAATCCAGTAGCAAATGGAATGGAATGGCAAGGAATGTCAAATGTACCGACAAGAAGCTTTCTGCCAAGGAAATGCCAGTTCCCTTGAGAGCACAGGGATTCACTTGTAAGAACTACTGATCACTGCATGTTTGTCCACCTGTGGCATACGCACAAGTCTTCACATTTGTCACAGTCCAGCCTTTCTATTACTTCTTCCTTTCTTTTGTCCTTGTTACGCTTTCTTCTGCAGTTTTCTCTGTTACTGCTACTGGTGTAACGTGTTGTAATCAGAACAAAATATGCAGCAGGCTGTTTATAGCAATGCAGAGGGTGGATAAAGTGCATGGCAATGGGTCAGGCTCAGCGGGCTGCATGGGTGAAGATGGAGAGCTGTCTATAGACTGCAGGTCACATCTTGCCTAGGTCTGGTCTGAAGATCCAACAGTGCATTTTCGTGTAGAATTAAATGGGCAACTGCTTTCTCACTTCCTTTTTCTTTTTCACAACATACAAGCACAAAGGGGACTTTGACATGAAGCAACACTGTAAGGCTTGCTTCTTTTCACAGAGAATAAGCAAATGTTTGCTTAACAAAAATGTAAGTTAGTAAAATTTTTATTTGTCTAATTTGGTTATTCCTCTCTATTGACTACTGCATCTACATATGTCTCGTACTGTGCCATTATTCTAATATTTGTGGTTAAACTTCTTTATTTCTCTGGGCTGATTTAGGTTTTATCTACATACATATGTTCAATAGTGTGGAGTTCCCAAGCACTACTTTATGGGCTGCGTGGCTCATCAATCCGCCCTGAGGCAGCTTTCTGGAGTCCTGCAGATTTCCTGCAGTCCTGATGCTCCTCGATGTTTCGTGACTGCCTTACGAGGGTTATGGGCAGTCAAGCTGTTGAACCTACTTTTAGCCCATATTTCTATATAGGAAATTTTCTGGAAATAAACTTGAATTGCACTGAATCAAACTTTCTTTTTCTCTCTCTCTCTCGATTTCCTACTTCAGACAGTGTTCAAAATGCAACGAGTTCAGCAACTTGGCAACTCAGCTTCACAGCAAAGCCAGCCTCTGGAGGGAATAAAGTATGAGATTCTGTAAATTGTGAGAAAGCTGCTCCAGATAGCAAGGAGTGGTTCAATGGCACATAGGTGCAACTACAGTGAGAAATTTTATCTGGGAACTTCACATACTATATCCCGATCTTTTACAGTGATACATTACATACCTGCCAGCCGGTGAAATTTCAAGTTTGTAATATTGCATGAACACCACACCAGAGGGGACACGCAAAAATCTTTAAAAGCTTGCTTTGAGCACATGTGTTTTCAGGGATACAGATGCACTTCATTAATGATGATTCACCTTTAGATGCAGCACACGAGTAGGCACAACCTTAGCTCAGCAAATAATGACAAGTAACACGTCCTTTTTAGATCACAGTGACTTTCTTTAGCGACTCTACTGTTGCCGATTTCACCTGTTTCAGGAATATGTATAAACTCGCACAAAGCAGATGCTTGTCTTGTCTTCTTTCATCGCGAGACGGGAAGGTCTGGAGGCCAACGAGGTGGCTTTATTTGCGAACCGTATTTATTTTTCATAAAATTCACGCAAGGTTCGTGAAATTGTAAATGGAGCCTGATTTCGTATAAACTTTAAAAAAAAAAACACCCGGGACAGTTGACAGGTATGCAGTGATGTGCAGCCCAACTACACAAACATAGTTGCAGTGACGCAAGCACATCTTGAATATGGCTACAGATTGCCACGCACTTGTTTGAACATCAGTAGCAGGTGATCCTCTGTACACACACAAATGCATGTAGTCCCGCACAGATGCACACTGAGGCAATGGATTAAACATTGAGGTATACTCAAGGTTGCTTATCTACTAAGCCCATGGATAAGGCTGCATTATTTTCAATCAGTTTAAGCTCCAAGATTCGATTCCATTTTTGTTCAGCACAGTGGTTTTAACTTTGTCATACGAGTTTAAATGGAGGCAATCAAATTCTTGTTCACACTGTGGCAGTCAAAACAAATAAAACCGAACGCTACAGAAAACATTATGCTGTTGCCATAAAATTTTAAGTCATATTCTAAGTCTACAGATATTGTTGCACCATTTTGTTATGTTGAATTATAATCAAAACATGTCACTTTTCTTGCACTTTCAGAGCCATGCAAAATCCTTGTCCCATTAAACTTGCAGCACGTTAGACTCACTTATTTACATTTTAATATACACTGGATATTATTTTGAACTCACATCATTTTTCTTAGAAGTCTCTAAACCAGCTGCAATGCAGCTTTTTGGGGGGAGGAGGAAAAGAAAGTTATCTTGTACATTCAAACTTTTCTGACAGTCACTTTTGAATGCTAAGCTAGCATGGAGAAACTTACAGGGTCTGTTCTGAAAGTAGTAGGCCTGGTTTTTTCCTGGGCGAACAGGTGGACGAGAGGCGGTTTGCGCGCGCACGATCGGTGAAGAGGGATATAGGGAACGCTGGGAAAAATCAGCAGCCAGTTCTCAGTCGTTGAACAGAGCAGGTCGCTTGTACTGTGAACCCCTGTAGAAATGCCTCATCACAGAATGGAGCGTTTACCGGATCAGCGATACGCGATAAAATTTTGTGCAAAGCATGGTAAAACGGGCAAGGAGACTCACGACATGATTAAGGAGGCCTACGGTGATGCTGCCATGGGTAGACCAGGTGTTATTGAGTGGCACAAGCTGTTCCGAGAAGGTAGGGACAGAGTGGAAGACAATGACCACTCCAGACACCCTTCGACCAGTAAGACCAACGAAAATGTGTCGCGAGTGAAAAATTTACTGAAAAGTGATCGTAGGATGAGTATCAGAATGATTGCCGATTTGAGCATTCCTCAAACCCAAGTTTTTGAGATCGTGAAATAAACTTAGCCGTGAGGAAAGCGTGCGCAAAGTCGTGCCGCGAATGTTGTCAGAGGAGCAAAAGACGAACTGGAAAGCGATCTGCCAGGATCTTCATCATGTGAGTGAGGACTTCCGACTTTTTGGACAATGTAGTGACCGGTGACCAGACGTGGGTGTTTGATTACGACCTGGAGAGCAAGCAGCAGAGCTTAGAATGGCACAACCCTTCTCCACGCCCCAAGAAAGCATGAATGAGCAAATCCAAGCAAAAGTCCACACGCATTTGCCTTTTTGATCGACATGGAGTCATCCACGAAGAGTTCTTACCACCCGGATAAACAGTTAATGCAGTTTTTTATGTGGAAGTCCTCAAAAGGCTGCAAAACGCATTGTTCATGTCCACCCAGCCATCGCCAACAACTGGCGGCTGCACCATGACAACACACCCGAGCCCCACAGCGCTCCGCGTAGTGGAGTATCTTGCCCTGCACAAGGCGGCAATGCTGCCTCAGCCCCTCTACAGCTCCGACATGACCCTGCCAGACTTTTTTTTCTATCCCCGAGAATAAAACAGACGCTCAAGGGGAAGCATCGGGGATTGGTAGAGGTGGTTCAATAGGCCGTTAAGAGGTAGCTAAACAGCATTCCGGTTTAGGCATTCCTGGAGGCATACGAAAACAGGAAAACTCGTTGGCAGCTGCGTGTAGATGCGGAAGGGTGCTACTTTTAAAAATTGTAATCGTTAGTATTATTCTCATGAATAAAAAAGTGTTTTTAAAAATGAGACCTACTACTTTCAGAACAGACCCTGTATACAGAACATGCTACATATTTTTAAGCATACAAAGAGAGAGTTATCTTAACAAAAGTCCAACCGAATCCAAAAATGCATGCTGTCAAACTATCCCACAGTGCTGTTGAAAATTGTCTCTTATGATTGCCTCCAAACACTGCAACAGCATACCAGCTCTAGTGAATCTCAATTTTGTAACTGAACACACGCAATGAAGTTTCCACAGAGATCTGCAGAAAGACAAGGCATATAGGGGCACACATAAATAACATTACAAATTCACTCTGCAAGCTCTCTATAAATGCGCAGGAAGTTTTCATTTCATGACATAAAAAGCCTTTTTATGCCGAGCCCCTCAAGCCAAACTACCTTGACTAAATATCCTTTTTGATATGATGACACCTTTTTGCTAATTTCAACAGCTCTGCCAGCTAATTGTCAAATTATCCTGTTTGGGCCATTGATTGCAATCTCTTTATGAAAAAAATGCAACTGTAAAATAGGTTGAAATTTTATCATTCTAAGTACGAGGACTCATAAGGAAATGCACAAAGGGTCATTCGACCACCTTGACTTTCCACACGGTCTGGAACACCTTGATATAAGACTTTGCTGGCAGTGAATTATAATTTGTGACTGCAGGGGTTGGCACTGCATATATTGAAGATTGTGCACCAAATTTCAAAGCTCAGTTAACACAGGTGCACCCACTAAGGCACTGACCAAGAATTCTTGGAGCTGCTGCACGACACCTTCGGTTATATAACCTCCTCTTAACTGCACTCATTCATGCATCTAAGTGGACATTCAAAGCAAGTTCTACTTTCATTCCCCAATGTTCTGAGTACAGTCAAGCTTGTTACTTCTGAAGCTGCCAGGACCCTGGGACACTTCCTATAAACGAGAAACAAACTTCCTTTCTAGTCTTTCCCTTTTCTTCTGTTCGTGTTAAACTAACCTGTAATCAGTCTCAAAATGCTAGTTTGTTTTTCTTAACAGTGCCCATTCTGTGCACCAGTCACCTGCCATTTCACAAGACAAATGGCAAATTGACTGAGCACGGCGACGCGATGTGAGAGAACGAGTGTGGTTTCACTTCAGTTACCGGCAGGCTAAGGTTTCAAATGTGTTGGTCAAGGGCAGCGGTAACTCACCTTTGGCGCTCGAAGTCTGATGACGCCCTGTCGCCTTCCGACGACCTTTTCACTTTGCGCCTTGCAGAGTCCAAAAGTCCGTCGATGTCGTCGCTGCTGCTGCTGGAGATCGACGATGACCGCTTCCTTCGCCGCATGAACAGAGGGGAGACATGCCGTCAGAACGGTTGCACCGTGCAGATGCGTTAAGAAGTGAACAGTGTCGAGCTCCTACTCACAGAAAACCGTGCTGGCTTCTTACGTCCGTATGGGATACGCAACCTCTGGGCGCTTACGTTGCCATTAGCAGTTGCTCGTGTCAAATAGGAGAAAACTCGCACATTTCGACCGCGAACAATTATTATGACAACAAACGAAAGGCAAAGGTGATTAGAAAGCCAACATGTCCGGCGACCTTTCACTAGGCAGTCTCGCGGGTGAATCGCCCGCCGAGATAAAAAGAAAAAAAACAAACTAATTATCCGCATTCCCAAACTAAGAAACCGCGGCAATAGGTGAAGGGCACGAAAAAGTAGTAGCAGACATAAAGAAAGGCTCTACCTTGGTTTGCGGTCGTTGAATTTAGGCACTGCTTTGCTGACGCTGTCGCGGCTCCGTCCTCTAGAGTGCGAGCGCCTTCGCGGGCGCTTGTTTTTATGCCTCGCGAGCTTTGGAGAACGACTCCTGCTTCTGCTTCGTGATCTTCCCATCATGTAAGGCACCGAACTTGCACCGCGCGATATGCGCGAGTAAATATGTGCGACAGGACTAAGGAGACTGAACAGTTACGACGTTCTCCGACGATTACCGACAACCATCCGCCTACGGGCGATGTTAAACGAATTGACAAAATGGAGAATGCCCATGGTTGGTTGCCTAGCGAACTAGCCAATGAACTAACCGCGTGACAAAGCAGACTCAGCAGATTGTCTGAGGCTCACTACGTCATCACTGAACGTTAGTATAAGACAAAATTAGTTATATATTTTTAAAATATTGGTTTAGAAAATCTTTTAAATTTATTCACATTGCACTCAAGCCGCGAGGCGTAGCACTTAGCAAGAATGTGGCGCCAAATTTGAACAACCAATTCAGTTGCACAGTGTTATCATGCGCTCCAAATGACACAAAGATAACATGTAAACTAAGCACAGTACAATAGAAAGTACACAGTACTAAAACACTTCTATCCTCTAGTCATACGCAGGGTGAGTAGGCTCCAGTCGCAGTAGAAGGCAGGATTAAAAGAGGAAGTCGGGGAAAGCGCGGTTGCTTGCATCATATCACCTTCGCTGATTGCTTGATATCTTTGATTGCTTGATATCTATTATTGATATCTTTTCAATACTGGAAAATTATACTTATATAGAGAGTCTAAATGATCACTGATTCATAGAGGCTAATTTCATTGATTTAGAGCGTAATATCTGTGCATGCACTCTGTTCTTTGGCATCCAGGGCTCCAGGGCAGCCTCTAAATTTCGGGTGTTCATGGTGTTGCTTGTGATGGGCGATTTTAGCGAGAAGCGCCATTGGTTCCTGAAAAAAAAATGGGTACGCAGTGAACGGTGATTCGACCAAGAGGTAAAAAGAACACTAGTCCACAGTGAAAAAATTAATATACGCGGTGATACTTACTGTTAATCTTCTAAAGCTCGCTTCGCTGTGTCAGGTTAACCACTGAATCGCACGCGACCAGCAGATGGTCCGTCAGGAGATTAAATGCCTGGCTTCTTTATTTCGCAGCTTTACGTGTATGATGACATTCACTCGTTGTTAAGCGGCCCAGTTTCCAGGAAGAATGGGTGAAGGCCGAAAGCCGTCATCAATGCTGTGTTCCAGGCTTTCTATAAGGGTTAGGCAGAGCTCAGGCTGCGGAAGTTCGCGATCACCACATTTTCCAGTAAGAACAAACAAAAAACAAGAAATAGATCCAGCTGCGCTTTTTAATGAGACGTAATTAGATGCTTTTTGTGTCATACTGGGTCCAACTTGACGTCGAGGAAAAATATTTCGAATTGAGCATTGTTATTCCGATTTAATATCACTGTGGGGGGTTCAATTGATGTTAAAAGGCCCCTCACCAGGCCTCATAGCAAACTTTGGTTATACGCTGGAAGTTGTTACGAGTCCTCTAGGGAGCGTTCTGCAACCAAAAAAAAAATCAAATCGGTTCATTAATAGCCGAGATGGAAATATTTTAGTGCCGCGATCCCATTATTTAAGCAGGCGGGCTCCACTGCAAAGCGAGACACTCTCTCCACTGGCACCGTCTAGGTTCCGCAAGCGAAATTCCTCCCCTCCATTCGCCCATACCGGACCTCGAGGATCGCGTGACGCATACGTCACGGGCCCCGCCTCCATTTTTTTCTCCTCGATTTTTTTTTCGTTTTTTTTTTTCGAGAATTATTCAAGGCAACATCTATTGTTTGTCCAATATGTGGCTTGAATAGACGAATTAAAGCTTAGAGAAATAATAAAACATACAAACCAAATGTCTGCATATTTTTGTTTTACTTCGCACCGCAGCAATAGAGATGTACTTCCGTTTCGTCCGCTTTTTCCCACGTCGCGCAGTCGCGCGCGCTGACATCGAAGCTATGTCATCTTCTACCGTGTTCCAGCGCGGGATCACGCTCTGTGATCCGCTTGTGTTTGCCTCTGTATTCGCGTAGCACTGACTTGTACCGCTAGTCGGATGTCCTCGTGCACAGCGCGCGAAAGCGTGTGCTGTGCGAGACGAGACGCGGCAGCTCGCCGGCTCGCCCGCGATGCCGACAGCGGAAGTGCGCCGCGCCGCAAAAAAGCGAGCAGAAAAAATATAATAAAGGCGGGGCCCGTGACGTAGGCGTCACGCGATCCTCGAGGCCGGGTATGGGAGAACGCAGGGAAGGAATTTCGCTTGCGGAAGCTAGACGGTGCGAGTGGATAGAATGTCTAGCTTGGCAGTGGAGCTCGTCTCCTGAAATCATGGGTTCGCGGCACTGAAATATTTCTATCTCGGCTATTAATGAACCGATTTGAAAAGTTTTTGCGGCGGAACGCTCCGTATAGAGGACACGTAACAACTTCCAGCATATAACCAAAATTTGCTGTGGGACCTGGTGAGCGTCCCTTTAAGGCAGTTCCGATTGGGCCTCGTTGCCTATCTGATGTGGCAGACAGTCGTAATTTGTGCCTTGTTGGAACATATTTGAGGGGTCATGTTGCTCGAGTTGTTATTCGGCAGTTTCCAGAGGCACCAGTGGGAATCTACAATTATCAGCAGGTCTCAATGGTACCCTAAATGCCAGACGGTTTTAATGGTACTTGATATCAGCCAGAAGTCTACTTTTAAAAGCTATCCCACGGACTTGTCCTCAAACTATCAGCCGAGTGTGCCGCAGTAAGTGCGAGTAAGAGAAAGAGGATCTGGGCATACAGGTTAACAATGGGTAGTTCCCGTTGACTATACCCTGCACGGGGAAAGGGCTACAAAGGGATAAAAAAAAAAACAGGGCGTACAGGGAGAGAAAGAGAAACTAGCACAAGCTAAGTAAACTGCGTACGCCATTCAGCAATATAGCGGCATCTTTTCAAAGGCTACCACGTGAGACAAGCAAGTGTGATTGCTAATAAATCCGGGTTTATCGACCCTTTATCTTTGAAGCCTTCTTTGCGCCGTGTTGGCGCCTCGATGAACCCACAGAGTTTCCTACAAAACAATTTTAGTATAGGTAACGCCTCTTTTCACTAACCTATATATGGCTGTGGCGTCCTTTCTTTGTGCACTACGGAGTGGAGGAGCGTCGTCAGTACCCTATTCTTACCGTCGCTCGCGTCAGGCCCTGTTCAGACAGTGAAGGTGTCCGCGTGAAACAACAGCTATTCACCACCGTGCCTGACACGCGAGTTTTCCATATAATCTTGCGCCAGATCGGCTTCTTTTGTTGTTCTCTTTTTCTCCCCTTCTTTTATGAACCCACATACGAGCGCGACGGCCCTAGCACACTTTTACCGCAAACGCGACTCGGGCAACAATTCAAGCAGCTGTTTTCTCTGTAGATTCTCCCTGGCCGCCCGTTGCGCGCCTGTCATTTACGCGTGCGTTTGAGAACCCGACACGCCGCAAGCATCGCGTGAAGGGCGTGCAGATTTTCCGAAGGGCTGTCAAGCTCCTGAATGTAGTTCGCGCAACGCATGTCCATAAAGAGCCGTATATAACCGTATGTGGGTAAGAAATTATTTCAGCGTCGGTTCCGCGCGAAAAGAATTAGCGTAAGCTGGCGCAGTCAGGAGAAAACAGTTTTGCGTCAAGCAAGCCAGAGAGAGCCATCAACATCGAGACAACAATTCTTGCCCAAAACCTTCGATAAAGGAAAGAAAAGCGCATTCAGTGCGTGGGTTGCATACGAAGCGCCACAGTTGATGTACACCATTCCATGCACGGGCGAAAGCTGGAAAGCCAGGCCTATTCAAGAATTTTTCGCTGCTGAACACAGAATGGCCGCGACCACTATAGAATGTTCGAGGCAGCAGTAAGAAATGTTACACAAAGAGGCAGTTTATTGGAATATATATATCCGCAGGGCAGAGTCAAAATTTGGTGGAAATGTTGCGGCCAAGTGCAACATTTTCTTCGTTAATTCCATACTTTGCAGATTATTTCTGAATTTCTCCCTCTTTTCATCTGTCACATGGAGCGCGTAGCATGCTTCGAGGGTCCTCGGTGAAGTGGATGCGGTATCAATTGTGCGTTTGACGACAATACGAGTCACGTAATGGGTGATCTGAAAGTGTAAAGTATGTGCGCCAATAACGATACTTGCTGTAAGTTGTTTACATAAGCGCTCGAAAGCGTTATATATGCTTTACGAAACACATAGAATGGTCATCCGCTGTGCTAGAACTTACAGTAACCAGGCACCATGTTCACATTTAGTAGATATTATAGCTGTGCGAAGAGTGATTTTCTGAGACCGAATCGAATGCGAACCGAATAGTGCCAGATGCGAATCTAATCCAATATTTAAAGCTTTTTAGAATATCTTTAAGCGAAGCTTCGGGTTACTAACGTCATCATTTCATGCATAAATATTTTCAAGTTTTCCGCGATCATTGTCTGGATTGTCTGGATTGTCTAGATTGTCTGGAATTTCAACAACTATGCACGAACGACTTCGAGAAACACAAGGTATTCATGGCGGAACAGCTTAAGGCAGTCTCGAAGGCTGTTCCCACCAAAAAACGCGCAATCGCGATATGAGCTGGTTCAGCAAAAACTAAAATAAGCCACTGCGTAACAGAATCCGACGGCTCGGACACGGAAACGTCACAGGCTTAAAATAGGAGTGGGCAACATGGCTAATCACGCTAAGAAATCCCAACGAATACAAAATTCAGGACAATTAGAGATATGGCAATGGAACTGCCGCTCCTTCTCGAGGAAAGCGGCAGTTTTCCACCAGTTTATCAAAAACTGATATGTTTATCAAAAACTGACGTGATATGTCTGCTGGAGGTCGGGGCCAAGCCGGCCAAACTGCAGGGATACTACACTCTGAGCGATCCTCAAAATTCGAAGGTCACCACGCTGGTGAGCAAGTCGATAAACGCTCAATTATTAACACTTCCGCAAACTGAGGGAGATACTAATTCCATAGTTATCAGTGTGATGCCAAAGAAACGAAGTAAGGCGCACACAATAATCACAAATCTGTACAGTCCTCCCAAAAGCAAAGGAGACGACCTACCCCACATTCTCTCAGCAACAAGAGATTTAGCGGGCACCAGGGATAAGGCGGTGATAGTGGGTAACTGATAGTGGGTGACATACTATGGGGATACGCGAAAACGTCGCTCAAAGGGTTCTC
The DNA here is from genome assembly GCF_050947875.1 of Dermacentor variabilis. Lineage (NCBI taxonomy): Eukaryota > Metazoa > Arthropoda > Arachnida > Ixodida > Ixodidae > Dermacentor > Dermacentor variabilis. Next base: position 154,153,757 of record NC_134569.1, on the reverse strand, counting down.
ACTCGAGCCCACCGCAACGGCCTTGGGCTTACGGGCAATCAATCAGATCGGCAAACCGACGCGCACGGGAAACAGCGTCAGCAGAGACACAGCGCCCGACCTTGCCTTTACAATTAACATCAGAGACGCACAATTGGTTTCCTTTGACGAAAACCTGGGAAGCGATCACGACATAATCCGAGTAGCGCTCTCACGCCCAACATACGGAGAACAATAGGAATGACTAAATTAACTGACTGGCCTCGTTATAGAGAACTCCAGAGAGCGCTGCAGAGGAGTCGGATACAGCCTCGACCAACATGCGAGGATGGACTAAATCCTTCGACGAGCACATGGGGACACCACTAAAGCCACTGCGCGTACAGCGTAGGTGCCGGTGATAGACTCTTACCTGGTCAGCCTATGGGAAGAGAAGCGGAAACTGGCCAAGAGGTGGAAAAGGCAACGTCTAAACAAACACCTGAGACAACGCATCGCTCTCTTGGCAGAGCAAGCCCAAGGCCACGCCAACGAGCTCGCTAAAAACGAGTGGGCGGCGTTCTGTGGAACCTTATCAGAAACTCTGGGAACGACCAATACGTGGTGAATACTACGAAGCATGCTAGACCCGATGAGCACGCGTACTGAGAATAACAAGAAGCTCCAAATTATAGCAGACAACTTCGAGGGTACCAGACCAAGATCTAGTCCATGCTCTTCAGAAAAAGTACATATGACCCTCACCTGCCACGGTATCGTCGTACGCGAAGAGACAATACGCGGGGGAGGCGAACCCAAAATTAGACGAAAAAATAACGTACGCGGAAGTGTATGAGGCGGCACAATCCGCAGTTAAAAACTCGGCACAGGGCCCAGACTCGATCACAAATGCAATGATTCGAAACATGGATTCGGTAGCCCTAGCGAAAATAAAGATTTTCAATAGCGAGTGCTGGGCCAAGAAGAGTGGAAAATGGCTAAAATAATCATGATCCCCAAACCAAAAAAGAATCGCTCGATTCATGCACTACGGCCGGTGTCGCTCACGTCCTGCCTGGGTAAGCTCTATGAAAGGGTTATCCATAGCAGATTGCAGCGATACCTGGAAGAGCGGAGCTGGTTCCCGGACTCCATGATAGGATTTCGCACGGGTTTATCTTGCCAGGACGCGTTCCTCCTACTTAGAGAGGAAATTCTAACTAATATACCGTACGGCGACGAGAGTCTAGTCCTAGCACTAGACCTCAAAGGAGCCTTCGACAACGTCTCTCACGCCGCAATATTAGAGGAACTCGAACTCGCGGGTTGTGGTGAGCGCACATACAATTACTTAAGAGCGTTTCTTTCCAACCGCGAGGCGAGCATCAGTATTGGCCAAATCACTTCGGATTCACTTAAAATGCCTGAGAAAGGAACACCTCAAGGAGCTATATTATCTCCTCTTCTCTTCAACGTGGCGATGTGTCGCCTCGCGCGCGATCTGGATCGGATACCCGACCTAGGTTACACGCTCTACGCGGACGACATCACGCTGTGGACGAGCAGAGGTTCACTAGGGGATAAGGAATATACGCTCCAAAGCACAGTATTAGCGGTGGAGAAATTTTCTACATGGAGTGGCCTGAAGTGCGCACCCGAAAAATTTGAGGTCATCCGGATACACGCGAAAGGCTACGAACCCAGAGGATCGATTAACATCGTGGTTGAGGGCCAATCATTCCGAGAGGTACTCACGATGTGAGCCCTGGGTTTGTAGCTTCAGAGCGACGGGAGAGCAGTACAGACACTCAAGACCCTCAAATCCACAGCCCACCACATAGCCCAAATGATACGTCGCGTGACGTATACGTGACGATACCCGTGACGATACCCTAAGGCTCGTACAGGCCTTAGTGGTTAGTCGAATCACGTATGGCTTACCGTACCAAATCCTGAACAGGGAGGAGGAAAAGCAGGCTAACACAATAATCCGAACCGCTTTCAAAGCTGCTCCGGGCCTGCCTAAGTGTACTTCAACGGAGTGCATGTTAGCTATGGGAGTGCACAATACTTTCGACGAAATGAGGCAGGCCACCCTACAGAGGGAGCGCCTCAGCATCACAAAAACTGGTAGGGCAATATTGGCTAGACTCAATATCCCAGCATACCCCATTTATCTCACAGAGCAGACCGTACCTCTGCCTCCTTCGATGAGATCCAAAATTACAGTAGCCCCAATTCCAAAGAATATGCATCCCTTGTACAACAAAGAAAGGCGCAAAACACGCGCACAACCCATTCAATCAGCGTACTCTAATAACCATAGGTACAACGCGTACTACACGGACGCAGCTGTGTACGCAGAACTGAGGTGAAACAGCGCGAAAAAGACGAGGACACAAGGAAACAAATACCACAGACAAGCGCTGTCTGTGGTTATGGCTTATGTAATGGCTATGGGAGTCATTTAGCTGGACACTGTAACAAATGTCAATGCACCCCCATATTTGAAAAGACAAAATTCATAGGGAAAGGAAATAGTAAGAAGGAAAGGGAAATAGTAGAAGCCTTTCATATAAGAAAGGAAGGCGATAAATGTGTAAGCACGCCCTCTCTTGCCTTGTCGGGAAAAGAAATCACGTTTTTGGAAGAAAGATTAAAATGTTCATTTGCAGATGTTTTTGCGACTGATGTGCGCATGCCTATGCTGAAGAAGGTATAAATGTCCGGTGAATTTCAAATAAACTTCCAGTTGGCAGTCAGCACTTGTCTGTGGTATTTGTTTCCTTGCGTCCTCGTCTTTTTCGCGCTGTTTCACCTCAGTTCTAAGTATGAACCAACTAGCCCTCATCAAGATCTTACTGTGTACGCAGAAGCGACCGGGCAGCGCTACCAAAGGAGGTACGCCCTGGCAGTTGTGAACGCGATCAGCCAACAGCAAATTACCGCGTCGGCCACGGCGGGGTCCCCCACCTCGGCTGAAATATTAGCAGTGGCGATCGCACTCGCTCACGCGGAGCGTTCGCAAAGGGACTCGGTCGCGGTCACGGACTCCCAGGAGACATGTCGCATGTTTCTCAAGGGGCACGTGACTGCGGCTAGCCTCGCGATAATTCCCAAATCCTTCAACCACCATCATCGCCTACTCTGGTGCCCGGGCCACGCGAGGGTACACGGGAACGAAAAGGCTGACGCGTTAGCTCGAGGGTTCACTAACCGAGCGACGGCGTCCTCTTCTAACCCTAACCACCCACACTATCCCTCACAAAATTCTACCAATTTAAATGCCAAAGACATCCTTGCTCATCAGCGCGGAGTCCGCAGAAAATACCCACCGCCTCACCCACAACTTAGCGGGGAAGAGACCACCGATTGGCGTAAAATACAGACCGAGGTATTCCACCATTTAAAATTGCTAAACGCCATGTATCCCACTCGTTATAGGGCCAACTGTCCTTGGTGAGGTGAGGTGAGGTGGCAGCCTGGGAGTGCACTAAGCACCCTCATAGCCCAAACACCAGTAACACAATGGAGCAGTGGGAGGCACAGCTCGCCCGCTCCCACCTGGCAGTACAAAAGTCCTTAATTAGCCAGGTCAGGCAGGCGGCAGAGGCCAGTGGGGCCCTGCACTGAGAGGCTCCGACCACCCCTCCTACAAATATTTTCCATTGCAATAAAGTTTCTATTATTATTATTATTAAGCGAAGATTTATATGGCTAGGCGAAAGGAAAATGCGTCTGTCCGCGCCTATGTGCAGAAAACTATCATCATCAACAGTGGTTCGAGCGTCGTCGTCTTCTTCCACAGCTAGCTCGTTGGCGCCCCTCGGCACTACCGCGCGAATGTGCTCTGTTTGGATCCGGACTGCTGGTACGATCTGTTGGGAACTCGGCGCTGACGCCCGTGGCTGTACCTGGGTCGCAAGCCCCAAGGGTAGCGTTGGCCTGGCGGCCTGGGGTACAACTGGAAGCATCCGAAGGTCCCGGCAAAGCATGAGTCGACTGGTAACAACGAAACAACTTGTTTATTTTAACATCGCAAAGAGTTGGTGGTCAGGTTTGACCGAAGTAGAGAGACGGGAGAGCACTTCACTCAACAGAAGAAATCGGAGCCCTCCTTTTGGCGTCCGGGGGCAGCTGCTTTTATACTCTCGCAGTTGAGGGCAAGAAGGAACCCCTCTATAGACGAGCACGTGACGGTGCCGCTCGGGCACAATGGGATAAGGTGGCGCAGCGTCGTGTCGGCGCCACTCGGACCCCCCCTTGCTTCACAGTTGTTGGGAGCTCCTCTCCCCGGCTGCCGCGCTTCGACAAGCGTAGGCACAATGGGAAGGGAAGGAGGAGCAGCCGTCGTGTCGGCGCCGCTCGGACCCCCTTGCTTCACAGTTGTTGGGAGCTCCTCTCCCCGGCTGCCGCGCTTCGACAAGCGTGGGCACAATGGGAAGAGAAGGAGGAGCAGCCGTCGTGTCGGCGCCGCTCGGACCCCCTTGCTTCACAGTTGTTGGGAGCTCCTCTCCCCGGCTGCCGCGCTTCGACAAGCGTGGGCACAATGGGAAGAGAAGGAGGAGCAGCCGTCGTGTCGGCGCCGCTCGGACCCCCTTGCTTCACAGTTGTTGGGAGCTCTTCTCCCCGGCTGCCGCGCTTCGACAAGCGTGGGCACCAATATGCACATACACTCACACACGCACATGAAGACACGTGGCATCGGAACATGCCTGGACGCGCTTGGCAGGGAGGCGTAGCGGCGGCGCCGAACGGGCCAAAATGTCTGCCGCTTTGAACGAAGCCCTGGCGTCTGTTGTATCCTCGCCGGCTTTACCGCGCGTCTTAGGCGAAACGTAACAGACCGCCCCGCCGGGGGAAGGAGATCCCGATGGACAGGGGACTGCATCCGCTGTCCGGAGGGATGTCGCTCGATGATGCTCATAACCGAAGTCGGGCGTCCCTCGACGTTTCTTGAGCGCAGCGCACAGAGAAAGCCTCGTTCTCTCGTTCAGGTTCGCACGGGACACTGCAAAGTGACTTCGGGAGAGTTCACATTTTTGTTCTCGTTCCCGGCAAGCGTTAGAACTACGCTGAAACTCAACCGCTCAGTCAGCAAGCACGGCACAACCCTCACTAAGCCCTGCCAGGCTCTTTCCCCTTCTATACCACTGCCTAGTTCCTTACAGTAGTCTAGCAGCACTTAGAACGCGTCCACAAATTGTAAAATTGCACTAGAAAGCATGTCATCACTTCGAAACACTAAACAAAAGCAATATGTTAAAAATCCTGCCTCAGGAAGAAAAACATCAGTAACAAACAATTTTGAGGCTGATTCCTACGTTAGGGGCTTCGACTTAAGCCATCGGCGTTACCGTTGAGACTCCCCTTTTTGTAACGCACCTCAAAGGAATATTGTTGTAAAGCGAGGCTCCAGCGCAGGAGGCGGCCATTTTTGGGAGAGATGGTCTGCAGCCATTGGAGAGGGCAGTGATCCGTCTCAATGATAAACCTCGAGCCGGCTAGATAGCATGACAATTTCTGAACGGCCCACACGAGACATGCACACTCTTTCTCGGTGGCGCTATACGCCTGCTCACGACTGGTCAGCTTACGACTAGCATACAGGACGGGGTGTTCTACTTCTCCATTTTCCCGTTGGCACAGTACAACGCCCATGCCTCGCTCACTAGCATCGCACTGAACAATGAACCCTTTTGTATAGTCTGGCGATCGTAGCACACGCTGGCTTGTTAGGGCACTCTTTAGGGCGCTAAAAGCTCTTTCCTTTGTCTCGTCCCAGACGACTGTTTGAGGCTCTGTCTTTCTTAGAGCATCCGTCAGGGGAGCCGCGATATCAGAGTACCTAGGGATGTACCTCTGATAGTAGCCGGCGACACCCAAGAACGACCGAATATCGGTCTTTGTGCGCGGTTGAGGAAAGTCTCGCACAGCGGCCACTTTTATTTCAGAGGGGCGGCGACGACCCTGACCAATCACGTGACCGAGGTAGACAACCTCGGCCTGTGCTAACTGGCACTTAGGAGCCTTGACTGTCAAGCCCGCTTCGCGCAGGCGGGTTAGCACTGCCCGCAAGTGTGCCATATGCTCAGACCAGGATGCGGAGAATATCGCTACGTCGTCTAGATACGGTAAAGCGAATTCTTGCTGTCCCCGCAACACTTTATCCATGAGACTTGAAAAACAGTATGGCGCGTTCTTCAAACCAAAACTCAACACTTTAGGACGGAATGTTCCCATTGGTGAAATGAACGCCGCATACCTACTAGCCTCTTCTGTAAGTGGAACCTGCCAATAACCCCTGACAAGATCTAGGGTGGAAATAAACTGAGCGCTACTAACTTTCTCAAGGCGCTCCTCGATGTTAGGGATCGGATAAATTTGATCCTTAGTGATGGAATTAAGCCTGCGGTAGTCGACGCAAGGACGAGGTTCCTTGCCCGGTACCTCAACTAAAATCAAAGGGGAGGTATAATCACTCTCACCTGCCTCAATAACACCGAGCTGTAGCATTTTCTTTACCTCAGCCTCCATAATATCGCTCTGGCGGGGTGACACCCGATACGCCTTGGATCGTACTGGCTCTGTGGAGGTAAGTTCTATATCATGAGTAAGTACAGAAGTCCTACCAGGCCTCTCAGAGAACAGACCTTGAAACTCTTGTAATAGCTGGTGTAGTTCGGTTTTCTGCTCGGGCGACAGCGGTGCTTTACTGATAAGGTCACTAATGACTTGACCGGTGTCTTCCCTGTTCGTCACTGAGCCTAGTCCCGGAAGCTCGACTGGAAGCTCTTCAGGAACGTTTACCATCATGCACACTACTGCTTCCCTTTGTCTATAAGGTTTGAGCAGATTACAGTGGTAAACTTGCTGTGCTTTCCGCTTTCCTGGCAGACTTACCACGTAGTTAACGTCCGACAGTTTCTGAACAATTCGCGCTGGGCCCTCCCACTGCACGTCTAGTTTGTTGTTTAGCGATGTGCGCAATATCATGACCTCATCGCCAACCTCAAAACGACGGGCCCTGGCTGTCCGATCATAATAAACCTTGGCCCTCTGCTGGGCCTTTGTCATTGCTTCACCTGACAACTCCTGTGCCCTTCTTAAGCGTTCGAGGAGCTTAAGCACGTACTCCACCACGACTGGGTCGTCGCCCCTACCTTCCCATGATTCTCGAAGCATGCGAAGCGGAGATCGAAGCGAGCGACCGTACACCAGTTCAGCTGGCGAAAACCCCGTAGCCGCATGCGGCGCGGTCCTTAAAGCAAACATCACCCCAGGCAGACACAGCTCCCAGTCAGTTTGATGTTCAAAACACAAGGCTCTCAACACGCGCTTCATGACGGAGTGGAGCTTCTCAACGGAATTCGACTGTGGGTGGTACACTGAGCTGTGTAACAGCTTTACCCCACACCTTTCGAGAAAAGTTGTCGTCAAAGCGCTAGTAAACACTGTGCCCTGATCTGATTGGATTTCCGCAGGAAAACCAACTCGCGCAAATATGGACAGTAGTGCATTGACTATTTCAACTGAGCTGAGTTCTTTAAGCGGCACTGCTTCAGGGAACTTTGTCGCTGGGCAGATCACAGTCAAAATGTGTCTGTACCCCGTGGCTGTTACCGGCAGAGGTCCCACTGTATCAATAACGAGCCGTCTAAAAGGCTCCGTAATGATAGGTACCAATCTCAACGGCGCCCTCGATTTGTCCCCTGGTTTGCCCACCCGCTGACAGGTGTCACATGTCCTCACGAAATGGTCTGCGTCCCGAAAACACCCTGGCCAATAGTACTCTTGCAAGAGACGGTCCTTAGTTTTCTTAACTCCTAGGTGTCCGGACCACGAACCCCCGTGCGACAAGCGCAACAGATCCTGACGATAGCATTGAGGCACGATCAGCTGATCGAACTCCACTCCTCGGCGGTCTAGATACTTCCGGTACAGGACTCCACCTCTTTCCACAAAACGAGCATTTTTCTTGGCGATACCTTCCTTGCCATTGCAGCGCACGTTTTCTAGGCTACCATCCTTCTTTTGCTCGGCTATCAAAGCCGACCGGCTGACTTTTAGCAACCTATCAAGTCCGTCTGACGTAGGCGCGACGAGCAAATCTGCAGATAGCTCTTCTGACTTTCCCGCATCGGCAATTTCCTCTCCGGTATTTGGCGCCTTCAACGCTACAGACTCAATTTTATTCAGTTCGGGCGTGCTTTGAATATCAGCTTGCTGCGCCTCTGACCATTTTTCGTTGTTTGATAACGTCGGCCCCGCAACTACCGCCTTTGCAGCGAGCTCCCGAACCTTCGATCTGGTTAAGGCCTGAACACTAGCTTCACCAAACAAAAGCCCCTTCTCGCGCAGGAGGTGATCGGACCTGTTTGAAAATAGGTACGGGTACTGGGGTGGCAGCATAGATGACACTGCCGCCTCCGTCTCAAGCGCTCCGAAAGGTCCTTCAATAAGCACCTTTGCTACTGGCAGACACACGCTATGAGCTTCCACGGCTTGCTTGATCCACGCGCACTCGCCCGTGAACATATGGGGTTCTACGTAAGACGGGTGAACTACATCCATCGTAGCTGCGGAATCGCGAAGCACTCGGCACTCTTTCCCGTTCACGAGGAGGTCTCGCATGTAAGGCTCGAGAAGCTTCATGTTCTCGTCAGTGCTGCCTATTGAAAAAAACACAACTTTTGGTGTTGTTTCCGGACACTGCGCCGAAAAGTGACCCGGCTTCTGGCACGTATAACACAAGCGCGCTCGCCTCATCTCGAACCGCTTTCTGCGTTTGGCTGCCGCCGTCTCTTTACGTTTGGTCGGACTGCTTTCGCTCGCATCCGCACTACGCGTGTCCCCCTTTAATCTCATGGGTGTGAACTTTGGCCTCTCAAACTTCGAGCCAAATTCACCCTTTTGACCGTCCTTAGCTCCGCGAGCCCGACGCGTCACAAACTCCTCGGCTAGCTCAGCGGCTTTAGCCACCGTACAAACGTCTGGCCTATCCAAGACCCAGTATCGCACGTTCTCCGGTAACCGACTATAAAACTGTTCTAGCCCGAAGCACTGCAGAACTTTATCGTGGTCACCAAACGCTTTCTCTTCTTTGAGCCACTCCTGCATGTTCGACATAAGCCTATACGCAAACTCTGTATATGACTCACTTCTGCCTTTCTCATTTTCCCGAAACTTCCGACGGAACGCCTCCGCAGACAGCCGGTACTTTTTTAGCAGACTCGATTTTACTTTGTCGAAATCCTCTGCCTCCTCTCTATCCAAGCGAGCGACTACGTCGGCCGCCTCGCCGGGTAACAAAGTGAGCAAGCGCTGTGGCCACGTTTCCCGAGAGAACCCCTGCTTCTCGCACGTTCGCTCAAAGTTAACCAGGAACAAACCAATGTCCTCTCCAAGCTTAAACGGCCGCATCAGGTCAGTCATTTTGAACAATACGCGTTCTCCTGCACCGTGTGCCTGACTTCCATTACGAGCGCGTTCCATCTCTACCTCGAGACGCTTCATTTCCAAAGCGTGTTCGCGCTCTTCTTTTTTCTCTTGTTGCTCTCGCTCTTTCTGTTCTTTACGTTCACGCTCTTCTTTTTCTTTCTGTTCTTTAAGTTCGCGCTCCTGTCTCTCTTTTTGCTCTTTAAGTTCGCGCTCCTGTCTTTTTGACCTCTCCTCAATAGTCTCAAGGCATTCCGACAGCTCGTCATCCTCAGCTTCTAACTCAAGAATAGCCCTTAGCAGTTCAGGTTTTCTTAGTTTGTCTGAGACATCCAGACCCAACTCTCTTGCAAGCTCCAGCAATTTCGGTTTGCGCAACGACTTCAAATCCATGGCTGCTCTGAATGCTGCTTTCTCTACTGCTTATTATTGTCTTGCCGCAAACTAACCCGGCAGCAACGACAACCACAATTACCAGCTCTGTTTCTGACACTAACAAAAGCCTGGCAAAGCTCAGAAGAAGAAAGTCCCGCACTCACCAAACCTCGCAGGCAGGAATTCCGCGCAGTCGTTCCGCTGCAGGCAACCAGTCGTCACACAGGGCTCGTTGCACTGCTCCCGGATCGTCGTTGAGCTGCTCAGCATACCGTCAACTGCATCTCTTTGCTGCTGGCCTCCGTTGTCGCGATCTCACCGCTCGCAGACAGTTGTTTGAAGTCGTAGGCGATCTCACCGCTGCCAACCAGATGTTTGGATCCGGACTGCTGGTACGATCTGTTGGGAACTCGGCGCTGACGCCCGTGGCTGTACCTGGGTCGCAAGCCCCAAGGGTAGCGTTGGCCTGGCGGCCTGGGGTACAACTGGAAGCATCCGAAGGTCCCGGCAAAGCATGAGTCGACTGGTAACAACGAAACAACTTGTTTATTTTAACATCGCAAAGAGTTGGTGGTCAGGTTTGACCGAAGTAGAGAGACGGGAGAGCACTTCACTCAACAGAAGAAATCGGAGCCCTCCTTTTGGCGTCCGGGGGCAGCTGCTTTTATACTCTCGCAGTTGAGGGCAAGAAGGAACCCCTCTATAGACGAGCACGTGACGGTGCCGCTCGGGAACAATGGGATAAGGTGGCGCAGCGTCGTGTCGGCGCCACTCGGACCCCCCCTTGCTTCACAGTTGTTGGGAGCTCCTCTCCCCGGCTGCCGCGCTTCGACAAGCGTAGGCACAATGGGAAGGGAAGGAGGAGCAGCCGTCGTGTCGGCGCCGCTCGGACCCCCTTGCTTCACAGTTGTTGGGAGCTCCTCTCCCCGGCTGCCGCGCTTCGACAAGCGTGGGCACAATGGGAAGAGAAGGAGGAGCAGCCGTCGTGTCGGCGCCGCTCGGACCCCCTTGCTTCACAGTTGTTGGGAGCTCCTCTCCCCGGCTGCCGCGCTTCGACAAGCGTGGGCACAATGGGAAGAGAAGGAGGAGCAGCCGTCGTGTCGGCGCCGCTCGGACCCCCTTGCTTCACAGTTGTTGGGAGCTCTTCTCCCCGGCTGCCGCGCTTCGACAAGCGTGGGCACCAATATGCACATACACTCACACACGCACATGAAGACACGTGGCATCGGAACATGCCTGGACGCGCTTGGCAGGGAGGCGTAGCGGCGGCGCCGAACGGGCCAAAATGTCTGCCGCTTTGAACGAAGCCCTGGCGTCTGTTGTATCCTCGCCGGCTTTACCGCGCGTCTTAGGCGAAACGTAACAGCTCGTGCCACTGCTCCCGCGTAAATTGCCGCTTGCGACTCTTCAAAATTGTACTGCTTCAAAATGAAATCTCTCTGTCACCTAAGACAATGAATGGTCCATATCCCCTTAAGCGATGGCTGATACCCCCGTAAACGCGGGCTCCCCATTACGACGACAGTAGTTAAATTCTACGCTGGAATGATGAGCGGCAATGCATGCAGCCAGCTGGGGAAGAAGACGTCGACGACTTAACGGGGGATGCTGCTAACCGCGCCACCGAGCAAACTCGAGACATGGAACGCGAGCGACAACGGCGCACTGCGGGCACACCGTCACTGACGTCGCTCTCCACGTCTCAGCCCAACGTGTGCGTAACCTCATTCAGAAACAAAGACGTAAACAATAATTGAGAAATACTTTAATGCACCGTCAGGATTAACCCAGTGATAAACGCCGGGGCCGCACGTTTCAGCTTCGCTGGTTAACCATCTGTACTGAGTGCTTGGGCGGTGATTTTTCCAATAATGAATAGCCACGTTATCACAAATAATATAAAACTGTTCACTTCCCAGTATTCTTGAAGTTAGCAAGTTTGTCAGTCAGCGTCATTAAGTTTGGTCTGCTTGCAGACGTTCAATGAACCCTTTTTAACGTGCCTTCTTGGTGAACTTTCTCGAACAGAAGTTCTGGAAGGTGCCTCGTCGTCGTGACCTCGGGAGAAACTCCGTCAACAGAACCAGTTGTTCAATAGAACCAGTTGTTAGTCAGCGCTTGTGCTGTGGTTTGTCTTCTTTGTCTCCGTCCCGACTCGCGCTGCGCCTTTTGAATAGCCACGAACCAACTCACCCATATCAAAGTTTTACTGCATTATAAGAGCCTCAGCAGTGTTTCAATAAGTCAAGCAAACCTAGAAAACAACAATTTCTTGCCCGCATCTCACCGGGAGACGTTACGCCGCCACTGTCACGGTGCACACCGGTAGCATGTGTACAGTACTGCGAGTACTTCGGCGCACGGAGAGCAGTACGGCGCCCGACACGCACAGAACCGCTTTGATCGTCTGCAAAGTGTTTTTATTCGTGCATCGTGATGGTATAAACAGCCGGCCGCAGGAATGCATGGTTGAAGAGGGTACATCAACCGTATATATGGAAATGCAGGCAAGAAATTGTTGTTTTCTAGGTTTGCTTGACTTATTGAAACACTGCTGAGGCTCTTATAATGCAGCAAAACTTTGATATGGGCGAGTTGGTTCGTGGCTATTCAGAAGGCGCAGCGCGATTGGGGAGGGAGACAAAGAAAGACAAACCACAACACAAGCGCTGACTAACAGTTGGTTCTATTTGCACCGAAAACGGCCTATTTATGCGCAAAGAAGGTTTGCCACGTATCATCGCAGTTAGCACATGTATTGACACGTGTACTTATCTTTATCGGGCGACCACGTTTCGCCGCCTAACAAATGTTATCGCACAGCGCGAGACGCGTCTGCATGTATCCGAAGTTTCTGGAAAGTCATCGATGCTTTGACAAACCAAGAGATTAAAGAGGCAAACGCAATAATAAGAAAAGCCTTCAAAGCCGCCCTTGGTCTTCCCGAATGCACTAGCACAGAGAGATTCGAGGGACTGGGCCTGCACAATACTTTTGACGAGTACGCAGTCGCGACGTTATATTCCCAGAAAGAACGACTTTGTTCTTCAACTCAGGGCAGGGAAGTATTGGCGAGGTTAGGCTTTCCCCTGATACCCCAGTATTGCGGAGAGGAAACGGCACAGATAGACCGCAACGTTCGATCGCACATCGCGGTGGCCCCAATTCCCAAAAACATGCACCCCAAGTACCATCCCGGACGACGCAGAGCAAGGGCAAAGACCCTTCACAAACGTTTCGGCATGGGACCGGGGGTGTATTATACGGATGCCAGTCGAGCCAGCTCAGACACTTTCACCATAGTCTCTACATGCAACAACAACGTAACAACGGCATCCTTCAAAACCGCCTCGGCATGCGTGGCAGAGGCTGCAGCCATTGCCTTGGCCATTCAGGACGCCGAGCGCCAAACCAATTCGGCTGTCATATTATCCGACTCACAAGCGGCTTGCCGCCTGTTTTTACAAGGAACGGCACCCAAATCAATAATCAAAATTTTAGGCACTCAACTAGAGGGGCACCACACTATCGTCTGGTGTCCGGCACACGAGCGACTGGCAGGAAACGCTAGGGCAGACCGTATTGCTCGAGGTTTGAACGTCCGAGCAACGGCATGGCCTAGCGACGTCCTTCCACCGAATTCTCGTGACATCCTCCTACAGCAAAGGCAGGAGCGGAGACGTTTTGGACATCCTCACTCCGATTTAAACAGCGAACAGGAGAGGGACTGGCGTCGTATTCAGACGAATACATACCCCAACCTGCACCACCTACACAGAATACACCCCACGAGGTTCTCTGACGAGTGCCCGTGGTGCACAGACACACCCACACTAAAACACATCACATGGGAGTGCCCCAGGAGGCCTCCGCACATAGACAGTCCCATATTACACCAACATCCACTAATGAGGAATAGGCAGTGGGAGGCATGGCTTGCGGACGAGGGTCGGGAGAGCCAGTTGGCTCTTCTGGACCAAGCCCAGCGAGCCGCTCGTGCCAGTGGGGCCCTGGAATAGGGGCTCCAACCATCGTGCCTTATTTTATTTCCATTGAATAAAGTTTTACTCTCTCTCTCTCATCGATGCTTCTATCCGCTGTCTGTTGTCGCCGAATCTTATGTTAACTGATCTCATCGCCTGACGCGAATGGTGCAGAACTTTGTGGAAGGCACGCGGGTCCCAACGATTAGTCTGGAACATTCGACGACTGCTGTACAAAAGCCGACGCGCTTGACCCGCTGATCAGATTTTCGACGATCGCCGACCGTGTTCGCCGCTATCGTTGTGCTATAAGTGTAGCCTGTTTTGTGGGCACAGGTTCGCCCAATAAAAGTTTTGTCGTTCACAGTATTGCTACTGTGTTATTCAACGTTACCACCGCGTGACAATATGGTGTTTAAAGGTGTTTTTTTTTTCCTTGCAGAAACCTACTCAAACCAAGTGTGTGGAGACTTTGTTCTGTGCGCATATTCCTTGTTTTTATTATATTTTCTCATGCATAGTGACTTCGCCTTAGGCCGAAGCATTGAGACACGTGGCGATAGTAAAATATATGTTCGAAGATCATATCTTGTTCTTACTGTTTCTATGGGGTTAGTAACGTGTTCTTAAACGTTTGCGGTATCTCGTTTTTGGTTGATCATGTGTGACCATATCTGTGCTAACTGCTATTCTACATGGCAAGCCTTTTAGCGCATTAATAGGCCGGTTTCGGCGCAAATAAAAGCAGTTGTTAGCCAGCGCTTGTGTTGTGGTTTGTGTTTCTTTGTCTCCGTCTCAGTCGCGCAGCGCCTTTTAAATAGAATGCACCTTGTAAAATTTAGCGAACGGTAACAAGGCATGGAACTTGGCACTGAGGTGCAACGTTGTACCATATCGGACGCGGTTATGCTGCGAAAGACGCAAAAATCATATAAAGAAGTGACAGGACAGAAAATAGCGGTTTCTGTTGCTGCTGAATGCTGCTGCTCTGGATGAGTCATGCGCAGAGAAGTTTTAGCAGCAGTTTTAAGTGAGAGAGACATTGACAAAATCTATTCGACAACACCAGACACTATATCCAGGGCTCATCGTGTACACAAATACCCAAGAAAGTGGCCGGGGCTTATATGCGTATATCTACCGGGAGGGTAGGAAGGCACATTTATTTATGGAACACTAGAATATATATATATATATATATATATATATATATATATATATATATAAACTCTCAGTTGTACAAACGTCGGTTTATCGAATATTTCAGAATAAGGAACTTTTTAAATATCCCCGGCAGTTTTCTTATAGATTCTATGCAAAAAGGTTTCACTTAAACGAATTTCGGAAGTCAATATTTCAGTTGAACGAACTTGCTCAAAGGACCAAGGCTTATCTTTGTCATCAGCTGGAGGTCGATAGCAATACTTTGTTTGAAGACTATGCAGAGTGTGACAGTGCACTGATTACCTGTGCTGGACAGACGGATCTGGAGGTTGTTTCCAGTGTTCGTCCTGAAGAAGAGTGCGACGAAGAAGAGGCAACTGCCGAGTCAGTTTCAAGCCCTATAACTCTAGCTGAGGTTGTAGGGTACATTGGAAAGTTGAGAGACTTTGTGTCTCAACAGCAAGCTGTGCCAGAAGAAGTGTACAAAAACATTGACTCTTTGGACAGTTTTGTTGCTTCCTGTGCTTTAAAAGTAAAAGTGCAGAAGAAGATCACAGATTTTTTTCTAAGTGAGAAAGGCAGCATTATAACTGTTATGAACCTTGTACTTGTTGATATCTACAAATTCCATTTCACACATTTCTAACACTATGGATGCCAAGTCTTTCGCTCCATGAATTGTACTTCAAACTTTTGACTCTGTATGCCATGCCTTATGTTGGTCTAGTGAATATTCAGTTTCGTGAACTTTCAGTTAAGTTAACCATTTCCTTCGGTCCCTTGAAGTTCACTCAAGTGAGCGTTCACTGTATATATATATATATATATATATATATATATATATATTTATATATATATATATATATATTTATATATATATATATATATATATATTTATATATATATATATACACTCGCCTGCACGAAGTCATTTATTCGTCCACTTTCATTGTCCCTTTACGTTATTATTTCTACATTTCAATTAAGCAGAACAATTAGCTTCCCTTATGCTTTCCCCTGCTTCATTGTCTGTCATTTCGTACGATTGCGATCAACAAAAAAAAACGAGCCCTCCGTTTTCGCCCTTCATATCGTGCAGATAACATTCAGCCATTCAAGACACGCGAGCGTTCAATCTGTAACGATGCTCACACGGCCTGTCTCGAGAACCGTAAACAAGAACGAACATGTACGTGTTGCTACATAAGATGATATTCCGAGAGACGCTTACACACCTATCGCTTGCATGGGTATCGACACAAGGTGTGTTCTACGGTAATTTTTTTTTTATTTTGAAGCAATAGTACGCATAAATAATTAACGAAACTAGTACATGAAGCACGTAACACATTGTTCTTTGTGAATCACATATATCCCGCGTTAGCACAGTCGAATAGAATGTGTCTTGAAACTGTAAAATTGCACAAAGACGAGAATGAAGACAGTGGACAGGAAGAGGCGCTTAGTTCTCTTCGTTCTCGTCCTTGTGCGCTTTTACAGTTCCAAGATGCAAGTAAACCAACCAGCCCAGTTAGCCATTCTGTGCGAATAGAATGTGACATAATGTACACTAGACAAATACACAGTGCTCCTTCGTACGCCCATTGCAGAGAGCGGTTACAGTTTCCTACTTTGGCTCATGTTACATCAGATCTCATTGGCAATGCTAGCATATAAATCATAAAATATTTTTCTTGAATGTAATGCAATTTGGACGTCTGCACAACATGGATTTCGTAAAACATACTCATGTGAAACTGAACTCTTTTCATTCACTCAAACTGCACCATATTCTTGATGAATCATCCTGCGCCGACTGCATATTATTGGACTTCTCGAAAGCATTCGACAAAGTGTGTCACCTGTCACCAGCTGCTGCTTCACAAGCTAAGTTTTCTTAACCTTGACCCTAACGTTCTCAGGTGCACTGAATCTTTCCTTCTTCACCGACTACAATTTGTTAGTGCTAATGGTTATAACTTCTCCTTTACTAACGTACAAATCCGGCGTTCCACAAGGGTCCATCCTTGGACCCCTTGTATTCATAATTTTTAATCACTGCCTTGGAACTTGTTCAGGATAACTCAGCTCGCTTCATTGTCTCTAACTACAATCGCACTGCTAGCATAACAGCAATGAAAGTCAGCCTTTCTCTCAGTCCGTCTCTAGCAGCGCGTCGAAAGCTACCATACCGTTTTTCACGACAAATTTATTCTGTCACCGCAGTATGCGTCCCATCGCATTGATGTCGCCATAAGGTATACGTATTCCATTTTGCAAAACGAAAACATTTTCTAAATCTTTTTTCTGCCACGCACAGCAGTCGAGTGGAACCACCTTCCTGCTGACATCGCATCGATAATTGATAACCAACGTTCTCGCCAGGTACTAACCACCATTGCTCAAGTGCATGCCCGTTTCTTGCTGTTCTCTTTATGGTCGCATCTTTTTTCCCACTCCACTCTGTAATGTCCTCGGCCTTGACGGTAAATAAATAAAGATAACTGCATAATACATAAAAAAAATTGATGGAAGTCGATCGACTCCAGGTCGTCGGGCTCTCGAAGAATCCCCGGCAACGCAGCAGCGCGTGGCGCCACCTACACGCCCACGAGGTCTTCGTTGGCATCGAGCGACGCCTGCGCGCTGCTCCGCACACTGCGCTCGGTCAGGATCTCGTCCACGATGTCACGCACGTCCGGGTGGCGCGCCAGCACCTCGTTGAAGTCGGCGCGCGTCAACGAGAAGAAGTGGCAGTAGCGATCGGCGATCACCGTCCGCAGCCGCAGCGTGTCGTGCAGGAGGCACACCTCTGCACGGGAGACGTGTGCGTGTATGCATGCGCGCACACCGTCCACACGTCGACGTCATCGCCGAAGCCGGAAAGAGTTCACTGAGAAGACACAGGCTTTTACCAGTCATGCTGGGTGGAACTTATACAGGCAGGTGGCAGGTCGAGGGAGCAGAGGTTTACATACATGGTGTGCTCCAATTCTAGCCAGCGATGAAGAGAGTTTATACGTTGACTGCTATAAGAACACGCGCACGCACGCACGCACGCACGCACGCACACACGCACACACACACGCACACACACACGCACACACACACGCACACGCACACACACGCACACACACACACACACACAGTGAAACGACGACGAATATACAGCTAGTGTTATACCACAGCCAAATATAGCAATATAACAGGGGATAAAGTGCTCGTCTAGGTCTTCTTGCTCGTTTTAACGCCCGGACTAAGCACTAAGAAGCTAAAATCGCAGTGTGTGAACTTCGTAATTAATTTATTTAAATAATGTCCCAAATGCGGAATTTAGGCCCAGCGGTAATGACTTTATTGAAGATGCTTATTAGTTAATGTTCCAGTTAACAATAATAAGCACTGCAGAAGATGGAGCGTTGATTTGTCTATTTTTCAAAATTAACTCAGATAACCCCTTGTCTTGCAATTAATGTCTGGTATAACAGAATCGCGATATCTGCCACAGGACATCTCTAATAAGCCTGTTCCCACAACCGTGGGAACGTTCATTGCGCGTTACTTTGCTGGGATACGTTAATGATATCAGGAAATTAAGACAGAGAAGAATGCAAGACAAAACTTAGAGAGTAGGCTCATATAGAACTTGATCACTGTCTCCCAAACAATTAATTTTACACAGGTGGCAGCGACACAGGCGGGCTCTCAGTTCGGTTTTGAACATTGCCTCATGCCCCGTTTTTAAACTGTAGTGAGCTATGCACGGAGACAGCGTAAGCGTGCAGTACGTGTTGCCCACGTAAACATGCTCCGTCTACCTTCTGTACCTCCGACCTCCAAACCACCGATCCAGACATGGAGGAGGGAAACAATTCTACGCGAGCTGGCATTACGTAACAAAACCGAAGCCAAGAAAAGTCAGCACAAGACGTGATCGTGTCGCGGTAAGCTTCATAATGCCTCCCCTCACCCCCCCCCCCAGCGCACGCCCTCCCCCCCCCCAAAAAAAAACAAAACAAAAATAGAGACAGTGGGCGCGACAGCAACGAGCTGCTACAGCACTCGTTCGTTACAGCGCTGACAAATGGATACGTCGCAAACAAGCGACTAAGGTTGCGCAAGAATGTCGGGATAAAATCTGCGCCCAGCAGTTGACAAAGCACAAGTGCACGTCGATTAAAATCTACAGGGAACCGTGGCATACAGGGCTGAGTCCGCCGAGCGCAGGGTCACATGTTGGGTCGTCGTTATAGGAGGGAAATGGACGAAGGGGTGGGCGTCACGGAAAGCCTGACATGAGTATCCCTCCTAGTTTACTTCTTTCGTCTATATGGTTTCCGAGACGTCGATATAAGGAAAGGAGTCAACGTCCGCCGTGACGTCAGGGAAATGAACTAATGTTACTGGCTGGCGCATGAATACATATTCGCTTTTAGTTGAACAGCAGTGTACCGTATGTCCCAGCTAACGCTATAGCCGAGCTGTTCAAAGAAAAAAAAAGAGACAAAAAACGTGGTGCAAGATACGATTTTAAGACCTACGATAATCGGCGGTCTGGCCTCTGAAGACCGAGCACCGTAGTATTCGAAATTTTATTTTGCATCGTGCTTTCTAAATCATTTAGCTTTCCTTACAGAGCTCGGTTAACGTTAGCTGGGGCACCCTGTATATGTGTCACCGCATTCTCTCTCCTGCAGCATTGGCAAACGAATTCACACACAAATGTGTCTGAAGTTGTTTCCAGGACCACAACGGACTGGTTCGTAAAGTGAGATAGTTGCTGAATGGTTATGTCAAACAAAGGGTCCTTTCCAGAACACTTATACCGGTAGACAACGCATGGCCTGGAGTGGAGAAAGTAGTGAAACTCCCATCTCCTTCGTGGCATATTGTGCGAATATCGTCACTGGTTCTCGTAGATCTTGCGCAAGGAGAAAACGATCACGCTTGCAATGGAGTTAACTCCAGGAAACCGAAGAGTTCCACCGTGAACTATATTTGAATAGAATTAAGGTTTACCGCTATGGGTGTATTCACCTTTAAGGCGTAGAACACTTTTTCGCTAGTAGAGAGCTGTTGCAAGGAGCGAAATTAAAGCACGGTATTTTACCCATTCATCTGCTCATGAGAGCGGCTTGTTCGGCTAGTTGGTACATGGTTACACTGTGAGAATGCCAGCAAACTTAGAAAAAAAAAGTGAGAGGCAGACATAGACAAAGCGACAGGAAGGTGGCTGGTAGAATGCCATCAAACCTGAAAAAGAAAAAAAAAAAACATCGAGAGGCAGACAAAGACAAAGGGACAGGAAGGTGGCAGCAGACTTGAAGGGGAAAAAAAATCGAGAGGCAAACATAGACAAACGACCGGCTCCAGCCACCTTCCTGTCACTTTGTCTATGTCTGCCTCTCGACTTTTTTTTTTTTTACTTCGCTGGCATTCTTCTAGTACAACAGTCATTTGTATGTGCACAAGACACATAGGTCGCGACTCTCACTTTAGAAAACGTATTGATTACGCTATATGCATGGAAAGTATAACAAACGGCTGAACACACAACCTCAAGTTCAACCAGCCCGTTGTCTTAATTACTCAAGAGGCACTGAAATCGCTAATTAATCACTCAGGTGTTGCGCCCATATATTAGCTGAAAAGGAAATACCATTCGGTATTCCCAGCAGGAAGTGCAGGTGCGCGAGAACAAGTTTGCACAATGCACAGTGCCTGGCTTGACGATCACGTTGAACACGTTAGTTCTCGTGTTGCGTCTTCGGCGAAGTATACACCCAAACATTATAACGGTGCTCTAAGGCTGTGTATAGGCCCACGGTTGAAACTGTTAAAAGTATCCGTCTAAATTTTATTTCTTCGCGATATTAAGGAATGATTCAACCGGAGCACGCACACAAAGCAATAGATGCAGAAGTGATTGCTGCGGTGTAAAATAAGAAGTTCGAGGGTCTTGTTGTGCTCGGTACTTGTCTTTTCCTCATTAAGCAGTTGCTCACGCCAGTCTGAATGGGTAGGGCAATTTTTTTCCAGTAAAATCAAGCGTAATTTTCCCTCCTGTTCTCCTTCAACACTAAACCTATATTATACTTGAGTCAGGTCAGGCGTCATATGTGACCTGTAATACGTGATAAATAGGAACAACATAACGCATTCTTTTTCTTGCTTTACCTATTTGAAATGGTCTGCCATCTTATATACTTTAAATGTCATTCACCACTTAATACACTAAAACATTGTCTTCCTACTTAAGGATTTTTTTCATTTTTCCACGTTTCTCTCTTTAGCATATTTTCATGGCTTTTGGTTCTTGTACTTTCTGAATAGTTCTGCGTTAATTCTTTGTTGTAATATATGTAAGTTTACTGCCGCTTCATTGCTGTTTAACAAACACTCTTTAAGCAACCTTTGACAGGAAGTCAGATTTCTTATAGCCTTGTGCTCTCGTACCTCCTTCCGTATATCGATTTGTATGCTGTTTTCTGCTGTAACATAATAAACTTGATTCTGACTCTGAAAGCATGCGTTGTACTCTGGCTTCCGCTACAATGGGAAACCCTTTGCATTTTGCTATCATTCATTTTCATGAATGCTAAGGATCGAAGCGTTCGCTATGCTTCACTATACGATTGAAGTGCACGAGTCACATTAACCTGGCGCCATATCTAAGTAAATATGTCGTATTTCTTTTAATTTTTATTTGTTCCGTCCTTTGGTATGACACCATCTCTCGATTATCACCAGTACAGGCCACTCGCTGCCACGAATGATAAACTAATAGGCTCAAAGGTAAAAAAAAAAATCTCATATTATTCGGTCCCTGATGCCACAGACAAGAATAACCGCGAAATTTTTCTGACCGCGAAGGTACACGACGTGTCCTTCTCACGAAGACTGTGGGGCGTCCCCACTGGCCTTAAAGTACTGTTTCCTAATTTCCCCCCCCCCCCCCACGATTGCTGGGTTCTCCACCCAATTTTTTTCTTCCCCCAGGTGTTAGCGGTCCACTGAATCTTTTCGCGCACATGACTGATACGCCGAAAGCAGCTTTCCATACGGGGACACTTTACCTCTCTCACCTATAGCCTTATCATCGCGAGACGATACACGGTACCATCGTACGTACCGCCGAACCGGTCGCCGGGCATGACCGTGGCCACGGTGATGCCCGCCGCGTCGACGACGTGCGCGCTGCCGGACTGCAGCAGGTAGAGCCGGTCGCCCATGGTCCCCGCGGCGGCCACCACTTCGTTGGGGATGAAGAACTCGATCTTCATGCGCGCCACCAGGTCGCGCAGGAAGTCCGGCTCGGCCCGCGCGAAGAAAGGCACGTTGCGCAGGACCCGCCGGCAGTTGTGCCACATCACGCGCTGAACACGTGCGCGGGAGGACGAGGGCGCTTTTGAGTGTGATCGACAGATCGATCGATTGATTGATTGATCAGTTTTCTTGAAAGTTCAAGGGAAAGCGAGGACCAAAGCCGCGCGTGGCCTAACAAAGGTCCCGGCTCACGCATGCGGTTCGGACAACGGTTATCATGTAATACTAACTATAAATATGTATATACAAAATACAAGCGGAAATGCATTTGGAAATATATTGCGAAGTGTTGAATGCCCGGAGCACCTCCTCTTACAACCTGAATACAATTAACAACGTTCGCTTAGCAGGAGACGTTTAAGACAACGCAATGAGTACATGTGGGTATATTGGAAGTTAATCAGTAACTAGATAAACAGATTGACTAACCAAACAAGAACATACGGATTACTAGTACGCAGTATGGCTTTGTGAAAGGGCGGTCGACAGAAACTGCCTTACTTACTCAAAAAGAAATGATATTTCGGTCGTTTGAACAACCATTATCTGCTCTGGCTAACTTTGTTGATTATTCGAATGTGTTCGATTGTATAAATCTAGCTACAGTGCTCAACAAACTAGAAAATTACAGTTTTCGTGGCGTCTTTGTTGAACTTATTAATACAGTCATATCTTCATCACTGTAGGCAACGAGTAATTATGGACAGATACATGACAAATCTAAAGCCTGTTCACGCGGAAGTACCACAAAGATGTAACCTGGGGCCCCTGCGTTTTTATGTTTATATTAACGACATAGTTACTATTGATAATAACGGAAAATTTGTTACAGCGAAGCTGTCAGACTATAGTTGGTCAAGATTTTTCGCGGCATCGTCCTCACGAAAGAAAAAAAAATACCTTGAGAGACTGAAGCGAGAAGCGCGTACATTCTTTGGAATCACGCCTACAACATATATCGCAGCATTCGTTTCAACAAAGAACAGCACAAAACAAGCATCTAAACCACGCAATTTATGATAAGGCGCTCCTGATAACAATGTGAAGCCGGTGGCCCCGTTCCTCGCATACGTTTCCCGGTAAATATTACTGTTGTGCAAGCGGCCGCGCTTGCGACGTGGGAAGTGACGTCACTTGCCTTTCATATGTAAAAGACAAGTATAGCAACTGTTTTCGTTGTTGTAGCAGCACCGTTCTAGGTAAGCAACGAATAGTTAGGACTCCCGAGGAGCAGCATGAATACGAGGAGCGGCAAAGTAAAAAAAAAAAAAGAAATTCTGTATTACACCCGCCGCTTCGCACCTCACGCCGTCTTTCCAACTCTTTAAGTTTGCAGCGCATACATGGCTCCACAAACTCATTTAATAAATCTTTTTTACCTAGCTCCATTACATTGTGGAATGACTTACCCGATTCCATAGTTACTGAAATAGAACCTAATAAATTCAGGCACTTATTAACAGCACATTTCAAGGGCTGAGTTATTTTGCCGTGTTTTTGAATGTGCATGCGTGTTTTGTTTTGTTTCCAAGTTGTTCTTGAGCCACTGTGTCTATCTTAGTGTTGATGCTTCTGATGATGTTAATGTTGAACATGAACCCTGCACTTTGTATTGCTTTTTTGTTGTTACCGACCATTGTATATGTAACGACTGCTCCCCCCCCTTATGTAATTCCCTAAGCCAATGACCTTTAAGGGTAAATAAATAAATGATGATGATGATGATGATGATGATGATGATGATGATGATGATGATGATGATGATGAAAACGGCAATACGACCAGCGGTGACGTGTTGCCGCTGGTCGTATTGCCGTGGAATTCAGCACAGGGGAACCACCCGTCCACATTCTCCGGTGGCTGAATAACGTGCAGGAGGAGGAATTGAGCAATACAGCATTGCACCCCCCCCCTCAGAACTTAATGTAGTACGTAGTGGTTTTCAACGGCTTCGCTGGACACCCACTTTCGCAGGGCCCGGATGGCGACAAATTTTTTTTTATTTACGTGGGCGACCTAACTATTCAGGTTACTGCAGCGAATTCCACTGAGGCAATCGGTATCGCAAATCAGGCACTAATAATACTATCATCTTGTTCCATCGCAAGCTTACTTCGTATACATGCTAAGAAAATGACAGATGTTCTTTTCAGACCCAAAAATCGTAATGTCGCTACCGACATAACATTATAACTTAACAATCCTATTACTCCGATTGTGACTACTGCTAAATGTATTGGGTTTGTATTCGAACAACATATGTTGTGGAGCGCATATGCGGATCTTGTCGCTGCTAGACTATTCCGTGTGAGTAGAATTTCGAGCAGGTTAAGATTTTTTTTTTCTACCTAAAAGCACCAAGCTATCTTGTTAGGGGTACTGCGACTCTTATTAATATCGCCACACTCCACAGAATACAAAAAAGAAAGTTGTCCGTAGTGCTCTGGATGCTTCCCATGACACTCATACAAGCCCACTTTTAAGAAAACTAAATTTATTTCCTATGGCAGATATTTATGAGAAAACACTTATTCACCGGTGTAATACGGGTATTAACAGAAATAATAACAGGTTAAATATTATCTTGAACTTAAAACGCAGAGACAGCAAGCTAAATACGCTCTGTAGCGAACTTTTGGAGATGCCACGGGCAAGGACTAATTACATGAACCAAATGTTATACTTCAGATTAACCTTTTGTCTAAACAAAATCTAGATTGCCTAACATTCGTTACTGTGCTTCTTACTTTCTTTTCTTTGTGTACGCAAAAAGGTGAAAATTTGCGCTTCTTGCTACTGTGTGTTTGTCGGACTGTGCATTGCAGTATGTTCCGCCTGACACATTTGTTGATTCCATTTATGTATAATGTGCATTTGTAATAGCGTTCTTTCTTTTTCTTTCTGTTTCGATTGCATCATCACATACATGCATCTTATATGCGCTATATATGCATTCTGCTTCACTTGTATTTAATGTGCATTATGTTTGTCGCTCATCTTATTGGTACTGAGAAGACTGCTACTGAATATGTAACGCGTCATCTTATGCTCTGCTAAGGCCTTTTAAAAAGGGCTGCGGACCACACCAAGTCATAAAAATGGTTTCTGTTAGCGGTCTTCAACATTTTGGTGTTGAAATCAAGTGAACTGAATTAAACGAAGATAGTTCAAGATTACGTGGGAATGAACAAAAGTAATTTCTTTCGTGGATAAGACGCCTAAAGGAAATTAATAATAGTGAAAATTTTGTAACATAGTAGTTATGAAAAAGAAAATGCAATACAGATGCAACGCAATGCAGTCATAACAAGTGTTATATGCAAATATTAATTCATAAATACCAATTGCGTAGAACAATGAAGCAGAGTAATATATTACTTTTTAAAATAAGCCTGTAGCGTAAGTCGTCATCAAAAAAAAAAACTTCATTTTTCCTCAGTCCTCCCCTAAAAATGACTTGGCGTTTGTGTTTGTGTCTTCTCTTATATTGCATTTGTGCGACCAGGCTTGGAAGTTCGAATGTGCTTTGTGTGATTTTCATTCCCGCGGTCTACTTGATTTCAAAGCTGCCTTGTTGGCTTAGTTTTAGGACGCACCACGATTCCATGTTTAAAGAGAGGAGTAGCCGACACAGCTTCTTTACCTGCAAACGAGCTCCATACATGATACATCAAAATACTAAAATCGTGGGGTTTCACGTCCTGGCAGCCGCACAGTGAGGTGGGAGGGGGTGGGGGACGCCGCAGTGGAAGGCGCCGGATTAACGTGGATCGGGGATCGAACACGCGACCTCGTATGTGTTGAAATGCTCCGGGACCCACTGAATTCGCCTGCGGCGATTCGGCGCGCAACCGCCGCCAACGAGACACCTTCAGATCGCCTGTGTACGGCCGGTATACAAGAGCCAGAGGCCCAGAGGGCGTCCCGTACCTCGCGAAGGGGATCCGACAGCGACTGGATGATCTGGCCTTCGTCGAAGACGCGCCCCTTGAAGCGGTTCTCGGCGTAGTCACGAATACGGCGCCGCAGGTTCAGCGGCAGCATCTTGTACTGCATGTAGTCGTCCAGGTCGCGTATCTGCAAAAAAGAAAAACACGAAACATGTAGCGCCCATTTCCTTTCTTGAGTCGTGCACTGTGCAAGCAGTTAACCATATAAAGGTACGTACACCATTTTTTTCCCCCTCGTTTCATTCAGACACAGGCAAAGAAACGTCTAACGAGCCCGCATGTATGAAGAGACAGAATACATTTTTGTTGTTTGTTTTTCGTGACGCCATGTCTATCTTGATCCTTATACTCTTCCGATTCTCCTGCCCCCCCCCTCCCTCTCTCTGCCTCAGCTTCCTTTCTGTAACTTTTCTTTCTTTCTTCAGGATATCTTTGCGGTGAGTAAAATTTCCGGAAATGTTGCAAGCGCTGGAAAAGTATCCTAACCTTTCTTAGTAGTAACGAGTGAAAGTAGAAATAGCCATAGAAGAGTGTGCATACAAAGAAGCGTTTGTAAATGTTTTGTCACAATATGTACATTCTACGGGGTGATCATTTTTAGGTTTTACCGAATTTTTTTTTAAAACCGCCTGTTGCAGATAACATAATTCTAGTCCTTGGGCGGGATTATCCAGACAGGTGGACATTACTTGCGTGAAAAATCGAAATACGTATTCAGCAAATTACAAAAAAATCACTAAATAAATTCCTAATTAATTACTTTACGGCACACAAGTCAACAGTCGGTGAGATTGCAAGGCGTATCCTCTTGGAATGAATTTCTAAAATAACGCCGGTCTGGAGACATGCACCATCAAGCTCGCCGTAAAAGTGCACTGTTCCACTTAACTTTTTAACAAAACGCTCTTTAATGCGTTGAAGCACAAACGTAACTGGAACGCCCATATATTTAGTCTCACACTTTTGGAAATAATATTCGAAACCGTAAGCCTGGCAAGTCCAGTGAGGGTCTTTTGGCTCTGTGATCGAATACGCTGACATCTCTCTTAAATTCTGTGAGTACTATACCACCACTATACAGGGTGTTTCAGCGAACACTTTCAAAAATCTTTAAATGTTGCCTGTGGCATATGTCACAATTCTAGTTCACGAGCTGGTCTACTAGAAGCGGCGGACAACACTTGCACAAAAATTGAGATGCAAAATCGAATAATTAATGAAAATTCACTCATTAAGTTTTTCCCTAATTACATTATGGCCCACAGTGTGCAATTTACAATTTCTAGCAGTGGACTTCGCAAGGCGGATTCACTTGGAACGAATTCTCAGGACGACACCAGTTTCGAGATATAAATTCCCGAACTTTGCGGAGAAATGCATTGGTGTTCCAGTTAATTTGTTAACAAAACGTCGTTTCATGCACTGGAGCACACAACTGGAACGCCCATGCATTTCTCCATGATCGGTGGACAATTTCTGTTTTCTTTTGCTACTCTTTAGCTTCCTGCGAATGCTACCATGTACAGTGCAAAATAACTTACACCCTTAAAAGTTAAAGAGCGTCTAAATATGTCTACAACTCGCACCCTTAGGGTGTCAGATAAACCACACCCTGAGGGTGTTAGTTATAGACACATTTAGACCCCCTTTCACTTTTAAGGGTGTAACTTATTTTACAGTGTACGTTCGACATGCGACACAGGAGGACGCCGCAGGAAACCACATGCTAACATAACTGCCGGCGCGCCGCTGATTGGTTTAGCAGTTTTGCGACCACGGTCGCACGACTGAAAAATCGAGCAGCGAGCGACTGGCCCAGAATAGTCGCTTTTCGAGAAAAGCGACCACTCGCGACTAGTCGCTTTGCGATCAACTTGGTCGCGCGACCGCCGTCAGTCGCCGGTGTGAATGAGCCTTTAAGTCGCGAAAACAGCGGGCGACTGGAGTCTGTCCCCGTCGTAGAAGGCTTTCAAGACACAGCGGCCCTTGCGGGTGCGCGCGGCAGCCCAGAGTAGAACCACAGAACACACATATATGTAGGACGCTCCCCAATCCCTCTCAATACCCTCCCCCCGGATCGTTAATTCCGCGCGGCGGAAGACGGCGCGCTTACTCCCCGCTTCCCTCGCTTGCGTACGCGAGATTGAGCCGCGTTCGCCAGCTCACCTTCGCACACTTTCACTCGCACATGCAGTACATGGCACAACGCGACAATTTTATCGCCCTTGGAGTTTTATACGGACCCTCACGGTGACGGCAGAAATGCGCCTTGAGTGTCCGCATAATTGCTATCGCAATAAAACTGAGGAGGGATTGTTTCTGAGGCCTCCGTGACGCCGGAAGCTAACTTTACTGCGCCATTTTGTAGAGGCAGATTCTCGTCTCCTACATTTCTTGCCTCCGGCGTGCAACCAGGCGGACTGCGTGCACGCGTGCGCGCCGTAGCGATCCGATCAACTGATCCAATCGTCATCCGTGATCCAACTGTCAATCGTCATGATCCAAGTCATGTCGTCCGAGTATTGTGATCTATAGTGTTGAAAGAAGTTCATAGTGAACTCCGCAAATTAGACAATGAGGCCGGTCCACACTACTTTTGCCGGCTTTTAGGAAAACAAATCTGCGCATTCTCACTGTTCTGCAAGAATACACATGGCGATGGCTGGCATTACAGTTTACGTACATCACGACACGTACATCGACTTATGGCTAGCCCATCTGCAGTTTACCAGAACAAACATGTATGCCAGTCGTAGCTTGAGGCATCGTTTTCCTTTAGTGAACAAGTTGCAGGTGGCCGCGCACCGCGGCGGTGTGACGAGACACAACGAGCGACAGATGGCAATACACCCAGAGACGGCAAAAATACTGCCATAGCATCCTTTGACCATGGTGAGTTACGTGCTGTAAAGCGTTTTATGCGTGCTCGTTTCATAATTTTTACTTCTTCGAGTTTCACCTGACCACAACATCAACCGGGAGAGCGCGGTCTAGCTAACACGGCGGCACAAAGCACGGATATTAGCGCAAACCTGCACATACGACGCGTTTACCACGATACAAGACCTGCGGAACAACACACACATGAGCACACACCACCATAACAAAGCCTCCCTTGTACACCGGCAACGCGGCCGCTACACTGAAAAATACAATGTGACTTCCTCCACACTTTTCTCCTAGTGCACGGACTGGGATGCTTTCCGCAGTTTTTTCATTCCTTCCTCCATGGCTGGCGGCTTGATGTGTGATGTGAGGTGACGTGATTCAGTCCGCACTGCCCGCGCGGCCAAGCTCATACACGGCCGGCGCGCAGTGCTTGTAGGTCACGTGATCTGCTGCGGGTGCCAGGACGAGAGGCGAGTATGCAAGGGCGAGCATAGAAGGCTGATGGCTTCGTACGCGCCTTCTTCCCGCGCGCCCAGTGTTGGAGGTCACGAGATCAGCCGAGTTTCGGAAATGCAATGCAGCTCAAATTTCGAAGGAAGCGGCGGCAGGAAACATGCGCTTTTAGGCCCATACCTGAACGCGCGCTCTTTGCTGCGTCCCTCATCAAGCCAAAGTTGTGGCGGCGAGTGCTCACGGTCATCGAGTGAACTGTAGCCATGAGCGTCTTTGGGCGTGAGACACCACGCTTGTTTAAAGCGAAGGTTTACTGCAATTTATACTACTCATGAAACTACAAACCTAGCTTGGAGTAAGATTATGCAGATCCCACGCGCTGTGGGAACTGATGTAGGCGAGGCTTTCTGTGCAGGTTTCTTTGATTGACGATAATTAGCGGAGATGTTGACGGCACGTTTAGTGTCCAAAACGAAAGTGGTGAGTTGATGTCAAACGTTACCTTACGTGCACCACTGCTGTTTGTCTGCGTACTAGGCAGAACATACAGGGAGAGGTGTTTGCTTGAGGCGTTCTTATGCGCCATATTTCATAACCTCTGAGAGGGTTGAGCATCGTCACTGTCTCATATGGCACATCGCATCGTGGCAGAAGTATTAAACTTGAATTGGGATTATGGGGCTGTACGTTCCAAAACCACAATCAGATTATGAAGCACGCCGTAGTGGCGAACTCCGTGTTAATTTTGACACCGTGATATTCCTTAACGTGTCCCAAGATCTAAGTGCACGTGCGTTTTCTATTTTGTCCCCGTCTAAATGCGGCTGCCGCGGTCGGGATCAAGTCCGCGACCTCTAATAATGCCATAGCCGCAAAGCTACCGCGGCTGGCACAGAAGTGTTGATTTGACGATCGACCGCTTCCGTTGTGTCTTCTGGACCCTGCGATGCGCTTTAATTAATGCGGCTCTGTTTCTGGACGCCCTGCGTAATTTGTCCGCTTGGCATATTAGCATGGTGTTTATTCTTCCAAAACAGCAGAAGCGTACTGTACCGTACCTTGAACTTAAGTTCATACAGTTTCCCTGTAACCGCTGTCGCATAACAGTACGGTTTCCTTGCCTTTTCACCTCACCTACCCCCCCCCCCCCCACTTTTATGGGAACTGCCACTTCTCCTCCCTCCTTTCTACAGTTCGAGCTACGTCTCCTCTGGACTCGCGCGTTAGTAGAAAGGGAAGTGCTGCAGTGTCTGCAATGCCTTTCAAGGGGGTCACGGATAATTACAGCTGCCATGAGGCTAATGTGGAGACGCCCAGGGAGCTCCAGAGGAGATTGTGCACATTCGACGTGGTGGAGCACAAACTAGTTTCTCGCGTCGACTTTCCTCCCTGACTCGCTCCTGTCATGTATACACACGCTCTGAACCACCTCCCGACGCGGTGTGCCAGATAGCAGCAGCCACAGCAGCAGCAGCGGAAGTGGGAAAGTCGAAGGAAGAGGCAAAGAAAGCTTCGCTTTATTAACCTGATAATTTGCTGTCGCTATCTATTCTTTGCATTTCAGAAGAAAATGCGAGATTTTGTTTACTTGCCAGCCTCCTGCCTGCTCATCAAGTGTGTCAGAAGCCAACGCGTCTTAGTGCAAAAAGCCAACAAACCTTTGGATTTGCTTTGGTATTGCCGCGCGCAAGCGTGTGCTATGTGGGCGTGTGCATGCGTGATTGGGAGCGGATCGCATTGGGAGGTAAACCTTGTGCGATCTCAAGTGCTTGTAAAGGAACCACAACACACGGTAGTGGAGACACGCAAAAAAGGCATTTGTTGCTCCTTTTACTCAACGATGCCAGCTAACCGAACCAAACAAGAAATAGAACAAGCTGAGGAATCGAGAGGGTTTGATTCACCACGACCGGATACGACGCCGAAGTAGGTCGCGGGCACAGCGTCGCGAACGGCGCGCTCGAGTGATCGGGAAGCCTCCCGGGGGTTCGATCTCACGAAGGGAGCCGATGAGCGCGCGGTTAGTCTGCGCGCAGCACCGTCCAGCAGCCGAATACAAGGAAGATACTTCCTGTTTTGCAGGTATATCCACGCCGTCAGATGGCGCTAGCATCAGAACTCTAGCGCCATCTCTCGTACTACTGCGTAACTAGACCGACTTCCTGCACAG
The DNA here is from genome assembly GCF_050947875.1 of Dermacentor variabilis. Classification (NCBI taxonomy): domain Eukaryota; kingdom Metazoa; phylum Arthropoda; class Arachnida; order Ixodida; family Ixodidae; genus Dermacentor; species Dermacentor variabilis. The sequence continues at coordinate 154,122,051 of NC_134569.1, read as the reverse complement.
CGTCTGTACTATGCAGGAAAACCGGACCTCTGGAGACGGGTGAGCCATGCAGTGAAAACAACCTCAGGGTGCGCGGGAGAGGTGAGCGTTCCCACACCCTACAGCACCTAATTACGGGAGACAGGCCATATTGCATCGTCCACGATCTTTTTGACAAGAAGTTGCGCCAACGCATTAAAACATGTGCTTTTGCATAAAAAAATGCAGCTCGGAAAATTGTGCACTTAATTTTTTCACGCGAAACTGGAATAAAATAGCAATGCGAAGCACCTTTTGCCTGTTCCTGAGGCCTGTGAAGTTCATGGAGGTGATCATGTCGATGCACGCGCCGACCAGCAGGGCCTGCAGGGCGTGGCCCGTCGCCATGCAGCCGCAGCGCAGCCACGAGTCCGTGGTGATGTCCGCCTCGATGGCGCCCATGCCGACGCCCAGCATCATGGAACTCGAGCCGTACACCGACCACGAGTAGAGGACCGGCCACGACGCATTCTGCGAGCATCCGGACGAACAATTCGGCATCCGACCATGAACCAGAAAGCTCATGGAACCAGTTTATTGGAACCGCTCGCGCCTCCGGAAGCGAGAGCAAGGAGCGAGGTTTAATGCTGTTTACACCATGGCGCGCACTGGCATAAGGACTGTTACTGAAGTTTCGCACTCTAAGTGCTTACCCTTAGCCAGATAGCCGTTGTGTGCGGTGTTCTTATGACATATGGCACAAGGTGCACTACAGACGAGCCAATCAGTTAATGAGAACCTAAGGCAACGAGGGAATTGCATGAAAAGAACGTCAAATTAGAATTTGCCTCGGCATTGTCAAAGTTGGGGCTGCTCTCCAGCGGTGGGCTAAACCAAGACTTTCTTTAAACATGTTCTTTAAACTCGAACGTGAAATCATCGAGGCGTTTTTCATTGAAGACAACAAAAACACGTGTGTGAGTCAACCTCCTGTGTCGTTGCGTCATAGTAAGATGGATTCATAGGCGTATCTACCGGGGGGAGGGCAGTAGGTTATTTGCTCCCCCCACACACTTTTGAAAACCGGGAATATGGCGCCTGGAGTCCCAACCAAGATCCCTCGAGGCTACAGAAAGGCGCTTGAAGCCCTGATAATGGGACTCTGGCCTCTCCACCAGCTGCACACGGATTCGAGTGAGATTACACACACACAAACACACACACGCACACACGCACGCACGCACACACGCACGCACGCACGCACGCACGCACGCACGCACGCACGCACACATCCCTTGCATCACCATGTGATTGTTGGGGCCATCTAACCTAACCATCTTTAAAAACACAAAATGAGATTTGCTTTTTACAGTGTACCGATATCAATCAGTGTTGAGATTCAAGAGTTTTCCCTAGGTTTATTGAATTATTTTTGTCTGTTTACTGCAAAGTTTGTGTATTTATCAATCAGCGACTTTCTTTAGTTATTTGAATGAACAATTTGCGATATTTCAACAATTTGTAAGTTAGAAAGATTCCATGAAGAATGTCGTTCTACAACGCATTTTAATATTCAAAAGGTAAATGTAAGCGGCCGAAACTCGCTCTACGATGCATAGGCTTCGTGACCATGATACGCCAACGGTTGCCTTCACATTGTGATTGTGCTTCCTAGCGCAGTGGCCATCATAGCCATCACAGTGTTAACAAAAATGAAGTTTATTTATTATTTACAAAAACAATTCGAGTGTGTTTAAACAATGCGGGTTCAGTGGTGTCACCAAATCCATTCAATTGGTAGACGCGTGCGCAAGAGTGTCAGAGAGCTAACTTACCAAAACAAAATGGAACAAATGTTATGTTCAGATTTGGAACGCAGCAGGTGAATAAGACATATCGACTACGTAGAAAAGTCGTAAATATCGAAACGACTGGGCTCATTCATGTGTGTCTGAACAAATCGCTTCCGAACTGTCACGGCTTTCGGATCAATCAGTAGTTCACGGCGGCTTTCAGGTAGATCGAGGGTGAAAATGTCGCATTTAACCTCCACAAAGCTCGGGTAATTGTCATCGCCGTGTTAAAAACACGTGGTCAAGCGCGTTCCGCAGAACCTAGTTCTGCTACCACGAGCGTAGCTCAATTGGTAGAGCATCGCACGCGTAATGTGAAGACGTGGGATCGTTCCCCACCTGCGGCAAGTTCTTCATCCACTTTAAACTCAATTACTTTATGATTTCTTTATTTGAATGTTTCTCCGGATAATCCATTCCCTTCAAAAGCACACAAAATGAATGAAAGAACATACGAAACGCCGGGGTCCCGTTTCGTCATTAAGATCTCATTAAATCAAAGAGAGAGAGGTGACTTGCGCCCCCCCCCCTTCACTCGAAAAATGATTGGTACGCCACTGGATGGATTTCCTGATACCTGTTCTGAGCAGTGGCAGATAAATTGGAAAGGTAATCTCAGCTTCATCCCTACCGTTGAGAAGCTAGTCTTTTGGCATGCGCACGCAATGTGGTCTATAAACATATACGTATACATATAAGTCTACATAAAAATAATTTGAGTGGTTAGTAAGCGCTCGTCCTGTGTTGTTCTGTCGTCTCTGTCGCTTCTTACTTCCCTAATGTTTAAGGAAAAGGCAGATTTGTTACACTTTAGCGCAAGACTGAAAAAAAAAATATTGTCACTACTGGAACTGCAGTCTTGCAGGTTATGCCCTGTATACGGGAGACCTGATTATGTGAAACACCTTAGTGCTGTCTCTGCGAGCACACTATCGGCCACACGGCGCTAGCTTGCGTGAAGTCTTTATTTCTGACTTCGGATATGACAATACTTTGACGGGTCATACCAATGAAAGGGGGAACGAGGTAGGGTGTAAGTATTTTTACTATGAGAGTTTGTAAGGCAGATACGTCATTCACATGCAGGAGCAAGCTCCCCAACTTTTTCTGGATGTTCGTTGCAACAACCCACGTGTCGCACTGTGGCTTTTTCGTCCGAGTAAACACCCACGAGAAAACTCACGCACGACAAAACTACTATGTAATTTATCAAAACCATGAAAAGAATTGTTTCCCTCCAATGACTTTCTTGGACCGCTCGCTCAATCGATTAGCTTAAAAGGGACAGCACATTGTAATGGTAATCTAGATTGGCATTTCGCACTGGCTTCATGGAATTGCGAACCGAACAGTCTTAAGGCGAACAGAGGCTTATTAGTTAACCACCGAAAAAAAAATGGCTGAAGGCTTAGCTTGGTTAAGCCTGTAAGATTGCGCTTGACTGCGCCTTGGTTCGCCTGATGGTGTGGACATGGTTGCCCTTTGTTAAACTTATGGCTATGCATCATCCGACATAGCGCAAGGCAGCACGACCACTGCGAGGAGCCGAGCTGTAGCCCCATTTATCCTAGCGTGACGTCACATCAGCGAGCGCCTTCTCTCGGTAGCGCCGCAGCAGCGGCGCGCAAGGCTTCGCCTCCACCATCGATGCCGCGAGCTGGGGCCCCGTCTCTCGGTCTGGCGTGACGTCACACGGTCACGCGACGCGCAGCTGTGTAAGGAGGCGCCACGACCACCGATGGGCCGAAAGTGCGAGCAGTATTGCCTTAGCAATAAAAAGGGGCATAACTAAATTACGGTGGCGATGGCGCTTCGGTAATGCCGCACCAGTTGCTCGTGACGTCATAGAATGTGCAATTACAAATTTTAAAGAATACACCAACGAGTACGACACTCCGTAATGTGAAATTTGAGCGCAGCTCTGTGTGTGTTTTCATTTCGCGATATATTTGCTGGCGCAGATAATCTGTCTCGTGCGGCATGTTGCAGAAAGAGCGAAGTGTGGCGCGACTGCTTCGCTAACCGGGAGAGCGCGAGAGGCAGCGCATGTGTGACGCGTGGGCGTGATTCACAAGAGCCGCCGCGCACAGACCTCTGCTCATGCATCGCTTTGTTTCCATATATGGTAATGGTGGCGTCATCGGTGAACAGACGACGCATTCTGCTCTGGCGCCATCTCGTAGCCATTGTCACCGCAGAGCCTGTTACGCTGCACTACGCTTTTTTTTCTCACGCTTTCATCCTACCCTCCTCCTCCGCTTTCAGCTTCATGGCTTCGCTGCGCCCTCCTCCTCCGCTTTCCTCCTCGCGCTCCTTTCGCTATCGCCGTCTTTCATTTCCCGCTGCACTCCGGCTTCGCTCTCTGATCTTTCGCTGTGCTGGTTCGCTCGGTTACGCCGAGGACGCCGCAGGAACGGGTACCTAAGATCTGCACTCTAAAACATACCAGTCAAATTTAAGCAAGGATTCATCATTGCGACTTTCATAGTATCTATACCCGCATAGAAAGAAAGGTTGTTAAGCCCAAGCCCGATGTGAGTGATTCTGCGCACGAAAGAGTCGAGCGAAGACTTCGAGCGACGAAAGGGGGCCGTCGTGCAAACAGATCAGTCGTTCTCCTCACTCGATTGCTCGGTTCTGTAAATAGCATTTGACGCTCGTCGCCCGGAAGTGCTATGAGCGACTACCTATAGCGTGAACCCGGAACAAGATGCATACGTCAGTGACATGTACCACAGGTTGTCGCACAGAACGAGCATACGACCGGATTTTTATACGTCCAAGGATAACAAAAAAACCCTGTAAGATCTTCGGAAATTATTTACGCTGTTCTGTATGGCAAAACAAATCAACTTACTTTATTAGCTAGAGCATGCGTCACGCCAGTTTTGGTGCGTGTTTGCTGCGCTCATACCGGCCACACCGAGAAGTCCTTGAAGTCGTCGCTCGCGTGGGGTCTCTCTTAAATGCAATAAATTTCATTTAAATCTGTTCAGCGGTTATCTAATGAGAGCAATTCTAAGCAGTGGAAATCTAATTTAATGATTGCGTAGCGAATGAGAAATGATTTCCTCGAAAATTGGAGTTGACTCCGAAGTAAAGGCGTCATCTCAGGGGACCCTCGGACCCCCGTCACATTTGGGGCATTGTAAATGAGCAAGCACGGTGCGCCGGCCATGCGATGATGATCCTGTGTGCAAAGTATGAAACCGCTACATGGCGCGAAAACAGCCGACATTTCTCGCCAAAGCATGTGCGAGCATTCGTGCTCAGATAGTTATCCCGCCCATACCTCGCAATATGCAACCTGAACACAATCCAGAGCGACGTGCAGAAAGAACTAAACAACTACAAAAGTGCTACGACCAAGCCGCTGACGTAACCTACGTGGACGCAGCAGAATACCCCAACCAAAACGCCATGGCGGTCGTCGCAGTCGCGGGTTCGCAGTACCGCCTCGCCGCGGCCGCATCAATATTCACCACGCAACCCGAAGTAGGAGAAGAAACGGCCATCGCTTTGGCCTACGCGGCTACCAATGCACACTGCATCATCAGCGATTCAAAGACGGCCATTCGTAACTACACAAGAGGACTGATAGCACCCCAAGCGCAGAAGATTCTCTCTGGCACTCCTCCCTCAAGGCAACGCCGCGTGCAGGTCATCTTGGCCCCTGGTCACTCGGGTCTGGCTGGAAACGAAGCCGCCCACGATGCCGCCCGAGCTCTCGCAAACCGGGCGCATCATCCTTATCCTGCGTCTTCCGATCCCGACCAGCCCTCTGTTCTGCATCGCGGTCACGCGCGGGACCGAATGGTCACGTTCAGAGAAATTCTCCTACACTACAGCAGAGAGCGGTTACGCTACCCCCCAGCACACAAAACACTGAATAAATCTCAATCCACCATTTGGCGACTTCTTCAGACACGAACTTTTCCGTACCCCGTGCTTTACAACCGCATTTACCCCGATGCATACTCCCCACTCTGCAAAGCGTGCGAGGTCCGCGCTGACCCCGATCATATTATCTGGCAATGCCCCAAATCCTCACCCACCAACACCTCCCGCACTAACACACACATCATAACTACGGCCGAGCAGTGGGAGACATTGCTGCTCAGCTTGGACCCAGAGGAGCAGCTCTGGGCCGTCCGGATGGCCGAAGACGCCGCCAGAAAGCAACGACTGGCCGCCGTCTGAGGAAGTGGGGGGGGGGGGGGGGGCTATTGGGGGTTAGTCTTCCGACTCCCGCCACCTCTGAACCCCATCAAGGACATACTAAAGTTTTTATCTCTCTCCCTCTAAAGGCCGCCTCGATCCCTGCCGAAGGATCAAGATTATTCGCACAAAAATCTCTACATCAGACGCACTGCCTGTAACATCGCCAACTATATGGCACGTGAATTTGATAAACCATCCAATACAGAACGTGCAAAGCCGCCGCTGGAAGTGCGCCGTATAGCAAGAAAGAAAAATGGAAAAGAAAAAAAAAACGAGTCAGGTCTCGTGACGTAGACCTGACGCGGTCTCTCGACTTAACTATAGGAGAATTAAGGCAGGGAAGGAACGTCGCTAGCTGACGTTAGCCGAAGCAAAAGAAGTGGGTGTCTATGCAGGGTGCGAAGCTAGGGACTCTAGCGAAGCTCGCCTCCTGCCAGCACGGCGACGTGACATTTCAATGTCTTTCATCTCCTGTAATAAGAAACGAAAAAAAAAAATCTTACAGTAACATGCTACCTAGATAGATATTCACAACTTCCTGTTATAACCAAGAATTCTGATAGGGCCGGGTGAGGAGACTTTTAAGGGAGCATTTCATGTGCGTCACACTCGGAGTTCATTCACAGTCACCTTACGACGGATGAGTTATCTTGTTTAGCTTAAAGTTGGTTGAAAAGAGAATTGTCCCTGGCCTTCCGTACGGACAAAGCATATTCCAAATGTGGCCGGATATTGCTGGTGTAAACTGTCTTTTTTTTTTCGATGCTACAGTAGCATCGCAAAAAAATTCTGCGGATGTAGCCAAAACGACGATAACCTTTTGCAATGGCTGAATGAACATGTGATTTATATGTTAAATAAGAGATGGTGTGCACAGGTATGTGCTTATATAAAGACTCCCGTCAAGCACCGTGTTATCAATTCTCCCGTCACTTGTAGGCGCGTGACGGTAGACCAGCATCGATTTACGCTTGGGCGTATTTAGTCCCGTTTGTCACCTCCGACACCAGTTAAACATGTAATCGAGATCAATCTGGAGCCTTGGCGAATCAAAAGGGGCGCCCTGGGAACCCGAGCTCTGAATCATCAAAGTGATCTGAAACCTTCTCATATGGCGAGGATCGGCAACATCATTGACGAAACTGTCGGCGACCGTTACTTTTCCCGAACCGACCCATGCAGGGACTTTTGGACCATCCCTTAAGTGAAAAAACGAGGAAATACACTTCTTTTGACTTGGTTGAATATAACCGCTTATCACTCTTAAAAAAAACTTGCTTGTTTGGCTTTAGAAGATTACGCCTGACATCTTGAGAACACACTTGGGCATATTTCGCAGCCTATAAATAGACATCGTCTATCCAAAGACAAAGAAGGAGCACCACAGCAACCTTTCGAACGTTCTTCACGCTTTCTGCCTTGCGCAACTCGTACTAAGATTATTATTAAGACTATCAAATCTCATTACGATTATGTCTCTTATGTAACAGTTCTTGTAAGGAATGGCATTACAAAAGTGTCGCGGGGCCCCTTTGAGCCTGCCTCGAGATACGCACTCACCACGAGCTCGAGTCGCGCAACCCAGGAGTTAGTGGGGAACCCCTCCAGGCGGTCCACGTAGTACTGCAGGCAACCGTGCCAGTGGATGAGCAGGAAGAGCAGACCCAAGTGGAACAGCAGGCGCACGTACACTCCCTTGGAGTACACGAACTGCGCGAACAATTCGCGAAATCCAGAGCACCGCACAAAGGCGCCGGAGCACACACTCAGCAGCCGCACACAATAACACCACATTTGGCCACAGAGTTAGATGTGCGTTCCTTTTATTTTAGCGTGCCAATAATGACTGGTATTGTATGACGCATTCCTTTGATTAACTCAGTGAGTCTCCTTCTTATTGTTCATCCATGTGCGAATTTAAGGCGCATCTACTCTGTTTGAGCCTGCACAATGTTCGCAGCAGCCTATATATTAAATATACAGAAAATATATTTTGCACCTTCTATGCTCTAGTGGCTCCCGTCGAGCTCCTTCACAGACGTTATCTCTGACGCACAGCTTGATTTCATAAACAAAAGAAAAGACGCCTGTCAAAAAGATATCAAGCCGAGTTCCAAATGATGTGCCGTTACAACAGTGTCTAGTAACTAGATTTCGCTGACCGTTCTGTGAGTGAGTGAGTGAGTGAGTGAGTGAGTGAGTGAGTGAGTGAGTGAGTGAGTGAGTGAGTGAGTGAGTGAGTGAGCGAGCGAGCGAGTGAGTGAGTGAGTGAGTGAGTGAGTGAGTGAGCGAGCGAGTGAGTGAGCGAGTGAGTGAGCGAGCGAGTGAGTGAGCGAGTGAGTGAGCGAGTGAGCGAGCGAGCGAGTGAGTGAGTGAGTGAGTGAGTGAGTGAGTGAGTGAGTGAGTGAGTGAGTGAGTGAGTGAGTGAGTGAGTGAGTGAGTGAGCGAGCGAGCGAGCGAGTGAGTGAGTGAGTGAATGAGTGAGTGAGTGAGTGAGTGAGTGAGTGAGTGAGTGAGTGAGTGGAGGGAGGGAGGGAGCAAACGAGTCACGGTGCTCACGAAGTTTTCCTCAACGTCGGCTATGTTCCTGATTATGGTGGTCAGCCGCCCGATCTTGGGCAGTGCCAGCAGCTTGTTGATACGCAGGATGCTGGGGTATGCTGACGTAGTGGACGGGTCGTCGGCCGCGTCGCCCGTGTGCAGCACAACCATGGCGGTGTAGTCCAGCGGCAGGCAGCAGAACGAGTCCACATAGAACCACCCCCGCCGGTACTGTACTGCGACGTACTCCGGATCCATGTTGATGCGGCCGTGATCTTCCTTCATGGAAACGCCTGCGCATTCCATGCAGTTAGGAGTAAAGCACTGACACAGCAGATGTACATCAAACTTCGCAAGATTCTACAATCGATGCATGTCTGTGTGCGCATGTTTGTGTGTGTGTCTGCGTAAAATGCGCGTGCGTGTACGCGTGTGCGCGGGTATGCTTGCGTGCGCGTATGAGGTGTGTGCTTGTGTGCGTGCGTGTGTGTCAAGCATCTCAAGACTCAAACGGCATTTTAGAGAAGGTGCGTAGAATAAGGTGAATGTGTCTATGTCACGATTAGTTCATCCCATTGAATTTATTCAAATTTTGGCGCGTTCATGCTTTTGCGTACGTTATTGAGGTTTCAAATAGTTTCGAGGCGCGAACAGCCATGAATAAAAAAGCGTATACTGGCGTGTGCTTTCTGAAGCCACAGCAAACAAAGCCAGTGACATGTCGAGCCAGATGTGTGCTGCTATAGGCTAGGCGTTTTTACCGCGATATCTAGAACAAATCTCAACAAGGACCACCGAGGCAACGTCCGAACTTTGCTGCTGAGTTCAGATGCAAGGTAGCGAAAGTCTACAACACTATTCCTCTAACGTGAAGGGGCCAAACAAGTCACAAATGTCTATCCGTTTGGCCTGAAACGGGCAAGCAGGGCGCCACCGTGTTATATCACGACGTAGTTTCCGTTCCATTCTGATGCCGAAAGCTTACGTGGAACTTTGATATAAACTGCTTCTGCGGTAAAATTTGGCAGGAATCATCGGCGAACGATTATCTAAGTCGAGCAATCACCTGCGTAGTGCAAGTCCGCTGATATATCCAATCATGTACGCAGGGTGCGCCATAAATACTGTCACAAGGCTTATGTCTAATATTTTGCTTGAGAATGAAACCTTAGGAGTGAGAGTGAGTAAAGACTTTATTTGAAAACAAGGTATTGACGGATGACCTTGTTGTTAGGCAGCCACGAGCCCCTGGGCCCGGGCGGCTTCTTCAGCTCTCTCGATGACCTTGGCCTGCAGGTCAGGGTCGGAGCTGAGCAACACGGCCTCCCACTGCTCAGTACTACTTATTTCGTGATTTGTGTGATTTTCGGCTGGGCACGACCACATAATATGGAATAGATCCGCTTTTTGCTTACAATGCTTACATGTATTAGGGTATTGGTCCGGGTAGTAGTAGTGATAGGCTACGGGGTTGGGGTAGGTGTTCGTCTGAAGTCGTCTCCAAGCTACTTCTTGTCGCTTGTTAAGCGATTTGTGTGCTGGCGGGTACTCTGCCCTGGCTAACCTGTAGTGCTGAGTTATTTCCTGGTAACTGACCATGCGATCCCTCCCTGACCCTAGCGTGAGCCGTCCGGGTGCTCGGTTGGCGAGTCCTCGAGCGGCGGTGTGGGCGGCATCGTTGCCGGGTAGGGAGGAGTGTGCTGGTGCCCAAATGATCTGGATTGGTCGTGGGTGTTGGTTTGTGTCTATTATGGGTTTTACGGGAGCCGAGACCCGACCTTTCGCAAAATTGCGTACTGCTGCTCTGGAATCGCTAATAATGTAATGACAATGTGTGGAGGCTATTGCCAGAGCGATAGCCGCCTCTTCCGCTGTTTCGGAGCTTCTGGTGCGAATTGAACCACCAGCGCGTATTTGACCTGAGGAGTCCACCACTGCAAGGGACATGCAGTTGCGTTCTATGTATTCTGCTGCGTCGACATAGACTACGTCTTTGAAGGAGTGGAATTTCTGATGTAGGGCTTTGGACCGCTCGGCCCTCCTTTCCTTGTGGAATTCGGGGTGCATGTTTTTAGGGAGTGGATTAATTTTGAGATGGCGCCTCTGATCGTGAGAAATGTCTACTTTAATGCTTTGCATCGACTCGTAGTTGATGCCGAGATTCTGGAGGATGTTTCGCCCGGCGGCACTCTGAGCTAGCCTTTCGTATTGAGATATAAGGTGCGCTTCTACTAGTTCATCGAGGGTGTTGTGCACACCTAGGGCTAGCAATTTAGCGTTGGCCGTTCTTATAGGTAGCCCAAGAGCCTGTTTATAGGCCCTCCGGATAATCCCCTCTATTTTCTCTCTCTCAGCCGCTTTGAGGCAGAGGTACGGGGTGATGTAGGTGATGCGGCTGAGAACGAAGGCTTGTACCAACCTTATGAGGTTGGCTTCTTTCATGCCAGAGTGTCGGTTGGCAATTCTTGAAATGAGTCGCATCGTCTGCTGAACGCATGCTTCCAGTTTATGAATTGTGTTGCCGTTGCGCCCGTGAGCTTGCATGAAGAGGCCTAGTACACGGATGGTGGTCACCACCGGGATCGCGCCTCCTCCGGCTCGCACAGTGATTTCTGGGGATGGCGCAGTGTCGGATTTGCGGTTTGTAGGGGCTCTGAGTAGGAAGAGTTCTGATTTTTGCGGGGAGCAGGCGAGGCCTTTGTCGGTAACGTACTTTTCAACCGTGTCTACAGCTTGTTGCAGCGTGGTTTCTATATCTCCATCACTACCTTTAACCACCCACAGGGTAATGTCGTCGGCATACAGACTGTGGTGTAGACCTGGAATGTGATTAAGTTGTTCCGGTAATCTGATCATCGCTAAATTAAAGAGGAACGGGGATAAGACTGATCCCTGCGGTGTGCCACGACTTCCAAGAGGGATCTTGTCCGATTGTAGTTCTCCTATTCTTAGTTCCGCTGTGCGGTGGTTGAGGAAATCTTTGATGTAGTTGTAGGTCCTCTGGCCCACACCTAGGTACTGCAGATTCTCTAGTATAGCCTGATGCGCTACGTTGTCAAAGGCCTTTATAAGATCAAGGCCCAGGACAGCCCGGGTACCATTCTTGGGTATGTGGTCCAGAACGTGGTGTTTAAGCTGAAGCATGATGTCTTGCGTGGAAAGTTTTGGACGAAAGCCAATTATGGAGTTCGGCAATAAGTTGTTGTCCTCCGCAAAATTGTGGAGGCGGTTAAGTATAACGTGCTCCATGAGTTTTCCTACGCATGAGGTCAGAGAGATCGGGCGTAAGTTCTCGATCTGTAGTCGCTTACCATGTTTAGGTATGAATATTATTTGTGCATGCTTCCACTGCGAGGGGATAGAACCTGTTTCCCAACAGCGGTTGAAGTACTCTGTTAGGGCAGTGATAGATACGTCGTCTAGATTTCGGAGGGACTTATTCGTTATTCCATCGGGGCCTGGTGCAGATTTAGTTCGGATTTTGAGCAAGACGGCTCGTACTTCAGCCTCTAGGATGGGTGCGTCTAGGTTAAGATTCTCCGGACCAGTGTATGGTTTCTGGGGGATTTGTGCATTTGTGCCTATGTACCGGGTTTTAAGCTCTGTTAGGAGCTCGTCGTTCGTGCCCTGGTATTGGTGAGTGATCTTATTGAGGCTTTTCCTCTGCTCGGATTTACTCTTATCCGGGTCCATAAGGTATCGGAGGAGATTCCACGTTTTGGCTAGACCGAGTTGTCCCTGCATGCTGTCGCATACCTTTTCCCATTGGTTTTTGGTTAATTGGTTAGCGTATTCCTCGATTTCTATGTTAATTTGCGCGATGCGCAAGCGGAGTGTACGGTTTAGTTTATTCTTTTTCCAGCGGGTTTGCATGCTATTTTTGGCTTCCCACAAGTGCAGGAGGCGGCTATCCACCTCTACCAGACCATCGTCTTCAGGGATTTCCCTCGTGGCGCGTTTCACGCAATCTCTGAGATCGCCGATCCAGGCCTCGAGATCGTTTATATGCTCGGTGGCGGTTGTCTCCCGAATCTGGCGGAAGCGGTCCCATTCCGTGAGCGAAACTCGTTTGCCCTTCTTGCGGGGTGGACCCGCCTGAATGTGGATTTCTATGATATAATGATCGCTACCGAGGCTTTCCCCGGTATTAGTCCAATCATAGTTGCCTATGTTTTTGATGAAAGTTAGGTCGGGAGTGGTGTCAACACTGACACTATTCCCGATACGGGTGGGTGTCTGGGGGTCTGTGATGAGAGTCAGTCCCTGTTGTTGGGCTTCTAGCCAAAGATTACGACCTTTGACTACCTCTGTGCGGTAACCCCATGCAGTGTGGGGAGCGTTAAAGTCACCTAATAATAATATGGCCTTTTGTTGGGAGATTTTGAGAACCTTCCTGAATAGAGTTCCGAACTTGTGACGTCGGCACTTTGGGCTACTATAGACATTAAGAATGAATATGCTTTCATCCTCCTTACGTTTAGGAATGAGTTCAATAAAGACGTGGTCTATGTCGACTGCTTCAATATCATGTTTAATGACTGTTAGATTTCTGTGAACTAGAATAGCGGTGGTGGAATCCGACCCAGAAGCATTATAGGATTTGTACCCTGCCAATTTTGCGTGGCCTCCCGTCTCCTGAAGGGCAATGATATCAGGGGCCGCCTTACCCCGAAGGAACTGCTGAAGGTTTCCCCGTTTGCGGCGAAACCCACGGCAGTTCCACTGCCAGATATTGTAGTTAGGAGTGTGAGCCATTTTGAGGTGGCGAGGGTTCAGCGATCGGTTTGGAGATTTCGGATAGGGGTGGGCGGTCATAGGGTTTGGATGCCACGCCCTTAAGGGAGCCGGAGGCCGTGGATGTAAATCTCGACTCCCAGCGAAGTACTTTGGCTTCGGTCGTGGCTACCCGAGATTCTAGGTTGGTGGTTCTGGTTTCCAGAGCGTCTAGACGTGCGCTTATTTGTTGCAAGTGGGCACCATTCTCCTGATGTTGCTGAAGCATCTGGTTGGCAAGTTCAGTAAGCATATGTTCTAGTTTCTCGAATCTTGGGGATATGTCTGAAGAGTTGTCTGTATGATCTTCTGCCTTACGTTTATGTGGTGGTGCTGTGGTGTTGAGTGAGGGATTAGATGGTGGGGTTGGGCGCGGCGTTTGACTGCGCTCCTGTTGTTTTTGTTGTAATCGGGTGATTTCTGCACGCTGCTTAGTGATTTCGGTTCTCTGTTGTTCTATTAACTGCCTCATTTGTTGGAGTTCTGCCTCGAGAGCCTGCATCTTAGGATACTGAGCGTTGGGAGAAGAGACCGTGTTAGCCCAGCTCACCTGTGGACCGCTGTTGGTCGGGGTCGTTCGTCTCCCGGAACTCGACCGGTTCCGCGACGTCCCGTCGGAGTCGGTGGCACTCGGAGTTGAGCTTAGTCTCGGGTAAGACCGAGATCGGCTCCTACTGCTCGATCCTCCGGGAAAAAAGCTTGCACTGGTTTCTTGGCTGTTCTGCGTCGATCGGCGTTCTCGCGATCTACTTTGCCTGCGCTCGTTAGGGTGGTTCTGTGCTTCCACCGAGAGTTTCTGCCACTGTCGTTGTCGGATGATGTAGGGGATTTGGAAACGTTTCCTGCATTGCATTGAGCCGGAGAGATGGTTGCCGTTGCAGATAGCGCATACTAGTTCGCAGTCATGGTCTGTTGGCGGGTTTTGCTTGCCGCACCGGATACAACATTTTTCGTTCGGGGTGGGGCACACATCGTCCCGGTGGCCGACTTTTCGGCAGATTCCGCACACTTCGATCTTCTTCTTGTACAGAAGGCATCGGTACGTAGTATTTCGGTAGTTGACGTAGTGTGGTACTTCTTCACCTTGAAAAACGATGATAACTGAGGACGTCTTGCCCATGCGCCTGGCGTGCAGGACCCGGGGGGTATTACGCGCCAAACTTCTAATAATGTCTTCTTGTGTGTCGTAGTCCGGAATCCCATGGATGATTCCTTTGGCCGAGTTTTCGGGCGCCGTAATGTACGTAGTCATGCTGAATCTCTTCTCCTGTAATTTGAGCTCCTTGATTTGGCTGTATTTGACGGCGTTGTCTTCTCTTGGTGTGCTGACAATAATGATATTTTGGCTGGTGTTGATTCGGATCGTGTCTTCTAGCTGCGTTGCCACTTCCACAGCGGCCGTTCTCATGATGTTGTCGGTGATGAGCGCGGAGCTCCAGCCGGCTGTATTGAATCCGTCATGCGGTCGGAGAACCACTTTGAAGTCGTCTTCTGGCAGGGGTGGGGGCTTCGGCACTTGCCGACGCGGACGGGACGACGGAAATTTACCCGATATTTTAGATATGCAACATAATACATTTCATTCCATGTATCCGCTCTTGGCCTTGACTGCGGCCTTTAAACGCATTGTATTCCCAGGAAAATGTTTCTCCATGCTCGCTACAGCGATGCTTTCAGGACTACCATGCTAGTGTGTTGAAGGGCATAGCCCTCCTTTTTAAGAATAGCCCACACACAGTAGTCTATAGGGTCTATTTCGGGGTAGCTCGCCGCCCATTCTTCAGCTGGAATGAAATCGGGCGTGAGAGCGCGACTCTACTGCTGGGGTGGTGATCTGCTCTTCGATTGTTTTTGCTAAGGCGCCGTTCTGCATGTTGCAAAGTCCAACACTACTTGCCGAACTGGGACAGTGATAAGAGCAGCAAGTGAAGCTCTAGAATATCTTTGAGGTATGAGTGAGAGTCGATCTTTGCCCCTGTTGTCAAAAAAAAAAAAAAAGAAACAAGATAAATGCGGCCAGTGGTGGTTACCCCAGCTCAACCATGACACACATCGCATGGGCGTTTCGAAAAACTGTCCAATTGGCTTTGTTAGCGAACTCTGACGTCGAAACAAGCACACGAGAGTTGCGACTGTTGTGGCGGGTTTCCAGCCTGAAAATTTTCTTCCAAGTGTTCCCCATTCGCCGTCCGTACCAACAGCAGCCGGCATTTTCCCCATCTTCCTTTACCCTACACTTCCATCAGTCCTCTGGAACTTATAAGGAAACGCCTTAAGGTCCCTTCGCACGGCTCTTGTCGTTGTTGCCGCCAACACAATCAGCTCCGAGACCGCATTTATGATACTGCTCCGTGGCTGTCATTAGATTGTATTCCTCAGAATGTTATTAAGGTGACAAGTGGCCACAGAGACAGGACGACCACTGCGGGTTGCGTCCATAAGAGTGCCACGCTTGAGAACCCGGTGGACAATCTAGCACTGAATTTTTTAAATTTTGGCGACCTCGGAAGAAAAGTGTCCGGCCTCGATCAATGACGAGATTGCGGGTCGATGTCATCCAGGATGAATCATTTTCCGAAAAAACAAGCAAGCCAGCATCAAATATAGTAGAATTACAGAAGCAAGATTTAAGAATGTTTGATGAAAGTATGTGCCGAACTGTTAAAAAATATTAGAGGCACAATTTTTGATAGAAGCGTGTGACATTATTTACGGCGCACCTTGTAAATGCGAGTGTGCGTGACGAAGACGACGACTGTAGACGGCGGGAACCACAGCATGACGACGATGTGATCAAGGCGCGAAAACGATGGCGGTATGATGTAGTTTATGAACTTAATTCTCTCATTTATTCACGCCTCAATTCCCGTGCTGCTATATCACTTTAAGATCTAAGATTGGGATAGTTTGTTCTGCACAGTTCAAACTATAACATCGCCACTTCTTCAACGACGACAGAACCAAAGAACAGAGAGACAAACGCTGACTCTCGACTAGAATATTTATTGCAAACGTGCAATAAAGTGCCGTTCTTCTAGCTTATTTCTTCATTGTTTCTTTGCATTCCGCAACATGTATATATATTTCGTTCCCAATAAAGATCCTCGGTTGAAAATCGGCGCTTGTCTTTCTCTGTTCTTCAGTTTTGTCCTCGTTAAGAAGTCGTGGCGATGTTGTACTTTGTGTTGCCCTGAAAATTTGCAAACTTCTGCAATTCCTCCAGCCGTAAACGCATTTAATGCGACAGCAGCTGGTTCTCATATCTTGTGCCGTCACTTCCTCCAGAATATTTTTTTTCAATGTGCAATACGTCGCCTTTGTCCGCTACGATATAGGTTTTTTCGATTCGCCATGCACTTCAGGAACTTAGTTCCCGCCACCTCAGTGACATTCTTGTTTGTGCACAACCAGCGTAGCACAACCTACGCGAGCCTTGCTCTATAGCTCTCCGATAAGTGCAGAGAATACTCTGAACTCGTCCTGCACGGAGCCTGCACTGTGTAAAACGAATGGCGACACCTACATGCCGCCCTGTTGAACTGGTGAAACGAATAGCGAACTGCAGCAGTTCCTGCACTAGTAGTTCGGAAAGTGCAAGCGAATAGAATGGGCCTAGACTTGTTTGCAGCGGCCTCCGAAATAAGTAAACACACACCGCTTTCACAGCGCTCGTGTTGCAGAAATCCCTGCATAAGTTGCCTAGGGCCAAACTAGCGCGATAGCTGCACAGTTAGCGCGTCCGACTTCTAACTGCACATTGCCGCAGGGTTCGTGAACTCGATCCCCAGTTGTAGGGAAAGTACGAGCAGGCCGCCTCACGCCGACACTGAACGCGAAAGATCGGTGAACGGGTACACCTAACCCAGTTTTGGCTCTCACTTAGCTGCTGTTGCAGTGAAAAATCCGCCGCTAGAAGGTGGGTGCCAATACTTAGGAGGAGGCATACGCGAAGAACGACGTCAACTTGCAGCGAAGCCAAGGCCCGCAAGGGTCTCCAGTTGAAACATTTAACCGGTGGTGGGTGCCTGCATATAAAAAGCGCTCTGCGCCTTTCGACAGAGAGCGCCTTAGTGGCGACTTCCCGAGTGAATTCGTGCGATAGCCACGACACGAGTAAGCGCCCGGGCAGCATTCGACGTCCGCGTTACCTGTTCTGAAGTTGAAGATAACGTCAGCGAAGAAGAGCAGGTCGGAGGCGATGTTGAAGATGCGCCATTCGAGTCGCTCCTCCTGCACGGTCTCAAAGTAGGCCACGTTCAGAGGCACGAGGATAACGCTGGCGAAGCTCATCACCAACATGCACAAGTCCCACGCGTTCCTGCGCCCAACGGACGTTCGTTAATGAGCTTGATCGGCGGGATTTGAGCATCAGCGAATGCTACGCTTAACAAATGCTGCAAGAGTGAATCCTGTTGCGGCAGCAGGATTAAAGTTAGAACGCTTCAATCAAGAAACACTACGAGAGTCTGCGATTTCGACAAAGAACGAGATATAATGGCGACAGCCAATGGGAAAGTACCTTTAAAAATTTTGAAAAATGCATCAATGGTGTCATCGTGAATTCTCACGATGACGCAAGTTTCGAGATACTAATTTCCAAAGTTTGCACAGAAATGCATTCGTGCTCCCGTTACCCTTGTCCTTCAGTGCATAAAACGACGCTTTGTTAAGAAAGTAAGTTGAACGACAGTGCACATTTACCGCAAGTATGACGGCGCATATCTCGTAAATGGTGTCATCCGCACAGTTCTTCCCAAGTGCCTTCCAGTCTCACCCGCCAGAATTTCTAAATTGCAATATGGCGCCTAAGGCGACGGGCTAAAAAACTTAATGAGTAAATTTTTGTTAATTAGTCGATGGTGCATTTCAGTTTTTCGTGCAAGTAATGTCCGTCTCTTCGAGTAGACCAGCTTATGGACTAGAAATGTGCTGTCTGCGACAGGCAATTTAAAAAAAAATTTGACAGTGTTCGCTGAAACACCCTGTATAGCTCACAGTCTGGAGGCTCATTGCGTCGCATAATGCGAACGCTTGCAGAATACTCGCACTGCGCTGCATTGCAACTCGGTGGCGTTGTGGTCACCGACCGACCGAACAAGCATACATTAAGCGAAACTCGCAACTGACCTGCGTAATGACTGTCGCCAGTAGAAAGGAAGATGAACATTTTTTTTCACGCAGTTTTTTGCTAAGATGGAACCATACCAACTTGCACAGCTCTCTGTTTAGATGAACATTAGGACGGTTTTCTTATGCGACCATATACTACGCAGGACTGTCGAAGAAGCTGCAACTCGTGCGAAGGACGAAGGTATGTGATTCGATGAAATGTTTGACTGGCGTAAACGGTAGAGCCACCTAAAAGTGCGCAGCCAGAGCGTTTCGGATGCGCGCTTGTCACGCCTGTATTGAAGCGCATAAGCCGTGTTTACAAGCGTTGTAATTGCCGTGGGGAAGAAATGGACTCTCCTGCGTGCAAATAATAAAGGTCTGCCGTCGATTCCGTCACAAAATCAGGGCTTCACAAACCTCTCCTAAATTCGCAAGTGACTCTGACGAAATAAAACATGACGTGTCGAAGGCTAAACAAACTGACGCAAGCGATCCAGTCTTCATTAAATTTGCACCTACCATTAATTTCTTAAAGGGCGACAACACCACATGCCTTCAAACTCGGCCACTCCCACGGCGCAAGCCCTATCTGCGACGTTATGCCCTGTTTGCATGACACCACAGTATTTCCGAATACTGAAGTCAATGGGCGCGTCCTCTGTTACACGGTGACCCATCGCATTGGCTCAGTGGTTATGACGTTATGCCGACGAGCTCGAAGACTCAGGTCCGACTCCCGACTTCGGAAGGAAGTTGCAAAACGCTCGTGTTGCGGGTGGTCGGAATTAATCCGCAGCGCCCTCCCCCTCCTCTATGGCGTAAGCCGTCCGTTGCTTGAGATCGATAAGGTCCGCAATTTCATCTGTAATCTAATATCGCCCGCACTATATCAGTAGGGCGAGGGTTACCCGATTCAGAGGGATTCAGAAATTTGCGAAAGGCCTAAATTTACTGTTCAGTGCAATATTATCATAATCCCAGAAGTTTGCGTAGGGAATTATTCACTGTATATGAAGTGAGTAAAGAAGCGTCACAAGCTTCATGCACCTTATTTTGGACTGGCAACACTGAGCATCAGGATTCATTCAGCAGCGCTGAAAGTTGGAGTAGTTGGTACGGGTTCATTTCTAGTGTAATGGTGCAGTGGAAAGTAAAAAGAGGGTGGAAAAGGCCGACACTGGGTAGACAACTAGCGCCGCCTAATTTCATCGCCCAATCGTGACATCACTTCGTGCCAACTCGTGTTACTATAGTTTCGGATTGAACCCTGAGCTGAGAGCCGGCGATTGTATCCACCGTGTCTACTTATTTCTACGTCCCCAATCGTTCAGTTTCTGTGGCACCATTAGACGAGAAATGAGAATTGAGGACGCGTAGCTTTGCGAGATTCGTTTGATGTGGATCATGCGCCCGACCAAACACACGTCCCGCCCTGCAAGAGCAAAATGTCACGTGGCGTACAGAATTAAGGAACCGAGAACAGCGCGCCAACCTGAAAGTGGTCTTGGGGTGTATCATCCACGGGAAGTGGCGCTCCTCGCGGATGGAACGACCGTCGAGAATGCTTTTGTCGTCGTAGTCTAGAGGGAACACGAAGCCCTGTCGCTTCCTCGGCGGGAACAGGAACGTCTTGAGCTGCCGCTTGAACATCGCCACGAGTCGACGCTCCACGTCTTTGTCCTGCGTCGACAGAAGAACGCGTCACCAATCGGGCATAGTATATGGCGAACTGATACGCAAGGCCGCGCTACACAAGTTCGAGTCCCAGCGGTGGTTTGAGGAAAAGTTTTGTTTCTTACCCTCCTATCGCGAGCACGAAGCTGACGAGGAAGTGACCTGACGATGACGAAGCGATAACGTCGATGACAATTGAGACGACACGACGGGCGGACGGAAACGGCAAATCCACTTTTATGCTCTTTCGAGTTTTTTAATGTATTTACTTTCAAGGTCGTTCATGCATTACAGGAAGACGGGGATGACGATGGAAAATAAGAAAGTGGAGAAAAAAATACCACGAAGTTGTTAGGTAGGGGTGACGACAATGTGCAGACATTGTGACATCTTAGATGGAGTCGACGGGAGACGACAGGAGACGACGGGAATAAACGATGCAGATTAGTTCTTGAAACTGGGATACCAACCTTGTGTCTGCGTTCAATGCGCGGTGACACGTAGTTATGAGCCATTAGCAATGGTGGTGTCCTGTTTTCATTGGTAATCAGGTTGATTCTTAGGAATCGTCTGTGGCAGGTAGCGTAATTTTTGTCCTTAAACTCGATTATTCTAAGAGGTGGAAATCTAGAACGAGAAATCTAAACACATACTCAACTAGCAAAAAATTCACTAAGCAACTTCTTAATTAGTGATTTTACGGTATATATTGCAATTTACGAATTTTAGCCGGTGAGCTTGCAAGACATATCCACTTGAACTTATTTTCCGAGAATGACACCAGTTTCGAGGTATTTTCCAAAGTGTGGAACGAAATACATGGGAGTTTCAATTATTTTTGTGCTTCGATGCATAAAAGATTGTTTTGGTAAAAAAGTAAGTGGAAGAACGATGCACGTTTACTGTCGAATTTGCTGTAGCATGTCTCCAAACTAGCGTCATTCTGGAAATCCATCCCAAGTGGATATGTTTTGCAAGCTCATCGGCTACAATTCGTAAATTGCAATATGTGCCGCGCTAAGTAATGAATTGAAATGATAATCAGTGATTTTTGTTAATTCGTTGAATACGTGTTTTGATTTTTCGCGAAAGTAATGTCCGCCTCTCTGGATAATCCGGCTTAAGGACTAGGATTAACAGCAACCTGCTATTCTGAGAAATTCCATGAAACTTAAGATTATCACCCTGGGTTTTGTGAAATACACTGTCGCAGTAGCACCGTTTAGCGTGTTTGTTAGAGCTTACTGAATTTATTGAAATCTCGGGTGGCCTCGATTCTAGGCCGACTCCCGAAATTCGGAAGGTCAGAAAAGGCAAGCTGAAAAAAAATGGGAGGGGGGGCTTCGGCTGCCAAAATAACATGCAGCATCCTTGAGATGCTGGAGCTTTCGATGTGCTCGCATCCTTAGATGGGCCGGAATTTCATCCCATGCCACCGCGACCCAGTAGTTTAGTATAATATGCTGACTAAGCGAAGTAGGCTCGTCGAAGTACATTGACAGGCTTCCTGAACTTCTTACGAGTGATGCCTCAAACTGTTGTGACTTTCTTTATTTCCATCTGTATGACTTACGTCGATACGGACACTCCCGCTTTTCGTTGTGTTAAGAGATCACCAACATCTTCGTGTATCTCGTGGCAGAGACCTTTCTGGGGTCAGCAGTGCCCGAATAATTCCTCACAAACCGTATCCTCGAATATAAGCCGACCCTCGAGGTCCGTAGCATATTTTTTTAAGGAAAAGTGTAGGCGTGCGTTAGAGTAAATACGTTAAGCCCTTCCAGCCGCGCGAGTGCGCTTTGAAACTTTCGTTCAATTTATTATTATTATTATTGTAGGGCTTAATGTCCTGGCGCTGCACAGTCGGTAGTAGAGAGTTCGGGATTAATTTTGACAACCAGTGTATTTCTAACGTGCACTTAAATCTAAGTACATCAGCGTTCCTTTTTTAATACTTTTTTTCATTCGCCCTTTGCGAAATGTTTCCATCTATCGTGATCGATTCTATCATGACATCTGCAGGGTTGGAGTGACGCCTGCCACCGGCAAAAGATGCCGAGTGGGAGTGGGGTTATTCTAACCCAGGTACATACAAATTAGGAAAACCTACTAAGCTTCAAGAAGACACTCCCTCACCAGAACAGGAATTGGCCTCCCAGGTGCAGTATTCGGCCACCCCCTCCCACATGGCTCACTCAATTACCCAATGGCCCTCAGTCCCCAGCAGCTGCGGAGCACCTGACCAAGGTGGCGGTCAGACCTGTAACGCAGCAGAGGGTGCTAAGACTCTCTGGATCCGGACAGGCCGCCAATAGAAACTGACCCTTGCAAGGTTTAACAGCTGAACCCTCCCGAGTGAGGCTGGCTTAGCAGGACTCTTTGAGGAATTATCAGACATTGTTTGGGATATCATCAGCCTTAGTGAGATTAGAAGAACGGGCGAGGCTTATACATTGCTGAATAACGGACATGTCCTCTGCTATAGAGGTCTTCTAGATAAGAAGCCACACGGGTTAGGATTCCCAATGCGTAAGGACATAGCGGGCAACATTGACGAATTCTACAAGCATTAATGAGAGGGTAGGTGTAGTCGTAATCAAGCTTAATAAGAGGTATAGATTAAAGGTAATACAAGCCTACGCTCCAACATCCAGTTACGACGATGAGGAAGTAGATCAGTTTCATGAAGATGTTGAATTAGCGATGAGGAAAGTGCAAACTCACTATACTATAACAATGGGCGACTTCAATGCAAAAGTGGGGAAAAGGCATGCTGGGGAACAAGCAATTAGCAACTACGGCATCGATTCTAGGAACGCTAGAAGAGAGATGCTGGTAGATTTCGCAGAAAGGAATAAGCTTCGAATATTGAACACCTTTTCAAGAAGCGTAGCAACACAAAGTGGACCTGGAAAAGCCCCAATGGTGAAACAAGAAATGAAATTGACTTCATACTTTCTGCTGATCCCTGCATAGTGCAGGATGTAGAAGTGATAGGCAGGGTAAAGTGCAGTATCATAAGTTAGTGAGGGCTAGGATTCACCTCAATTTGAAGAGAAAGAGCACAATTGGTCAAGAAAAAATAGGTAAACCTTGAGGCAGTAAGGGTAAAAGCAGACAACTTCAGGCTGGTACTTGCAAACAAATATGCAGCCTTAAGAACAGAGAGGTGATGATGACATGCAGCTAATGAATGAAACTGTAACTAGGCTGACTTCAGAGGCAGCAATTGAAGTGGAAGGTCAGGCACCAAGGCAACCAGTGGGCAAACTCTCCCAAGTAACAAAGGACCTAATTAAGAAGCGACAAAAAATGAAAGTGTCCAACTCAAGAGAAGATATAATTCACGGAACTGTCAAAACTGATCAACAATGCGAAAATAAGTGAGATTCGAAACTATAACGTGAGAAAGACTGAAGAAGCCGTAGAAAATGGACGCAGCCTGAAATCAGTGAGAAAGAAACTTGGCGTAGGACAAACCAAGATGTACGCACTAAAAGATAAGCGGGGTAATATCATCAGCAATCTCGAAGATATAGTAAAAGCAGTGGAAGAATTCTATACTGACCTGTACAGTACCCATAGGAGTCAGGATACCTCAATTACAAACAGTAATTAACAGGATACAGAAACTCCTCCTATAACTTGCGATGAGGTCAGAAGGGCCCTGCAAGACATGAAACGAGGAAGAGCTGCAGGAGAAGATGGAATAACAGTCGATTTAACCAAAGATGGAGGATGCATATTGCTTGGAAAACTGGCGGCTCTTTATAAGAAGTGTCTATCGACTGCAAGGGTCCCAGAAAATTGGAAGAATGCAAACATTATACTAATCCACAAAAAGGGAGACGTTAAAGAATTGAAAAATTATAGGTCCATTAGCTTACTCCCAGTATTATATCAAATATTTACTAAAATATTCTCCGGTAGAATAAGGGCAACACTGGACTTTAGTCAACCAAGGGAACAGGCTGGCTTCAGGAAGCGCTACTCTACAATGGATCACATCCATGTCATCAATCAGGTTATCGAGAAATCCGCAGAGTACAATAAGCCTCTCTATATGGCTTTCATGGATTACGAAAAGGCATTTGATTCAGTAGAGATACCAGCAGTCATAGAGGCATTACATAATCAAGGAGTACAGAACGCTTACGTAAATACCTTGGAAAATATCTACAGAAGTTCTACAGCTACCTTAATTCTACATAAGAAAAGCAGGAAGATACCTATAAAGAAAGGGGTCAGACAGGGAGACACAATCTCTCCAATGCTATTCACTGCGTGCTTAGGAATAAAGCTATTAAACTGGGAAGGCTTAGAAGTAAAGATCGATGGCGAATATCTCAGCAACCTTCGGTTTGCCGATGACATTGTTTTATTCAGCAACAATGCAGACGAGTTACAACAAATGATTGGCGACCTTAGCAGAGAAAGTGTAAGAGTGGGGTTGAAGATTAATATGCAGAAGACAAAGATAAAGATAAATAGCCGGGCAAAGGAACAAGAGTTCAAGATTGCCAGTCGGTCTCTAGAGTCTGTGAAGGAGTAAGTTTACGCAGGTTAATTAATTACAGGGAACCCTGATCATGAGAAGGAAATCACAGAAGAATAAAAATGGTTCGGATCGCATAAGGCAGACATTGCCAGCTCCTGACTGGAAACTTACCATTATCATTGAAAAGGAAGGTGTACAATCAGTGCATTTTACCAGTGCTGACATATGGGGCAGAGACTTGGAGACTGACAAAGAAGCTTGAGAACAAGTTAAGGACCGCACAAAGAGCGATGGAACGACAATTGCTAGGCATAACGTTAGGAGACAGAAAGAGGGCAGTTTGGATCAGAGCGCAAACGGGTATAGACGATATCCTCATGACATCAAGAAGAAGAGCAGGGCAGGTCATGTAATGCGCCGGTTAGACAACTGTTGGACTATTAGGGTTATAGAATGGATACCAAGAGAAGGAAAACGCAATCGAGGACGACAAAAGACTAGGTGAAGCGATCAAATTAGGAAATTCGCGGGCGCTAGTTGGAATCGGTTGGCGCAGGACAGGGGTAATTGGAGATCGCAGGGAGAGGCCATCGTCCTGCAGTGAACCTTAAACAGGCTGCTGCTGCTGATGATGATCGTGATCACGGCTAGATGATGAGGTCACGGCTAGAGGAGAATCTTACGTGCCTTCAACGCCTGTCGCTCGAGTTGGTGCGCTCGCATGTCGAATTCACGTTGTGAATCTCGTTTGTAGCACACTTGAAATATTTGTAATGCACTGGAAATTACGCTAGCTGTTTCAGTAAATTACTCTTCTACAGTGCCAATAAAGTTAGTCTTAACGCGAGACGATGAGAAAAACAAGAACAGAATAAAAGTGGGAGCCAACGTTTTGACAAGTCGACTTGTCTTCAAGGCGACATGAGAGGAGTGTGAGGCCACGAAACACGAAAACGAAACACGGGTGGCGACGATGCCTGGAAGTTCCTGCATCAGATCAATGTTACGTCATAGATTTTGACGACATCTGCTTGAACCCAATTGACTTGTTATCGGTAAAGACTGATCAAATTGCACTCTAAAGAAGTAAAGACTGAACTCCCAAGTTTTAAAGAATTTATGCTTTATATACTGAGCCGGGGCAGTGGAACAAGTATGATTAGATGATCAAGTATGATGATCAGTGGAACAAGTATGATCAAGTAGTAGATTAGAATTCATGACGTCAATATGACGTATCAGGGCTGAGACTTCGGCATCAAATTCGATAAATTGAGTTTAGACCTACTTTTAACATTCCAATAATTAGCATATTACCTTGGCTGTGAAAGCAAATGAACAAAGTTTTAGAATAATGGTTCATCTGCCTGAGCTGATTCGGTCGTTCCATTTAGTGTGCCCACTCCCCTGTAACGTGAAACACCAAATTAGTTCTTCCAAGACACTATACACGAGTTTCATCGGCGAAAAAAGGTTGCCTACTACTGGCTTAAGAAATGACGGCTACTTTACTCTTTAATGTCGCGTATAAGTCACGGCACTATCGAAGTCATTGTGATTTTCTGGAGTCGACAATATTTTCGGTTTTGACTGCTTTCGCGAAACAAAAGTCGCCAGCCAGTTGCAAAGTTAAGTTCTGGCATGCAATATAACCCTTCTTTATTGATAAATGTACCAAACCAGACACGAAAAGACACTGTCGAGATTTATGACGTCAGGGGAAGCTGGTGCGGAAACTTGAAAGCGGCGACGTCACCTTCCAGATTGGATTGATATTCACTGGATCAAGCAAGGAAACTGAACATTCCATTCGAGATGAATCTTTCAAATTCGACACGATATTCAATATTTTAAAAAGATAGGGCTGCACTAAAATATGACTGCCTCCGAATTTGCCACATAAACAACTGCCTCCAAGCTCTAGTAAAAAGTTAATGAACATTATTTGTTAATGAGTCTTTTGGTACTAACACTATCAGCGGCGAAGTATGTCCACGTGCTTGCGTGCGTGCGGGTGGGTGCGCGCCCGCGCCCGATTACGTACGATCTCTTTGGCGGGCTGCTCCGAATCGGTTTCTTCGGGCGCAGCGCTGTCCCACAACGGACGTGATGTTCCGCGATCCGGCGAGGCGTCTGTGCCTTCCGCCTGCACGTTGGTTTCACGCACTTCACCCCAGGAGACGCCGTGAGATGCCCTGGATGCCTTGGAAGCTTTGGAAGACTTGGAAGACTTGCTTTCCCTGGTCCGCTGCTCCTCGGACGACAGGGCTTGCGTGTGGTCCGGGGACGACGGCACATGCACCGGTTCGGGCGCCCACTTCACCTGCGTGTCGTCAGCGGCGGACGCCTCCTGTAACTGGTCCGGCGACGACGGCACTTGCGTCTGGTTCGAGGACGACAGAGCCTGCGTATCTGGGGACGGCTGATCCGGCAACGGCTCCGAGGACGCCATTGAGCGTCTCGTGCGGCGAGAACCGGACTTGCTCCGGCGCCTGGAACGCTTCCTCTTTCGTCCCATGACGGGCAGCCGCTTTGCACGAGTCGCACTTCGTTGATGTCAGCTAGCGATCGAGTCGTATCCGACAGCAGGCCACTCTGGATATTACCTGGATAAGTTAAAAATGGATTTTCTTTCGTGAAAAGTTGACACGCTCGCGTTGGCGTTTATTTATTTATTTATTTATTTATTTATTTATTTATTTCCTAATGCGCACAAAGGATAGGACAAGAGAGCAGCAGGCACCGTTGGCAGCGTCTCAACCAGAGCAGCCCAGGCAAACTCGAGCTCGCACCCCCCGGACGACCGGCAATTTGGTTGCAGCGCCAGGCATTCCTCTCCATTACATCTTCCATCGCAAAATCGCAAAAGGAGCTATCCTGGCGCCTCATGGTGACGATAGTACGAATGGGTTGTAATACGGCTTAACGCTATGTACGTGGACGGTTTCGCGAACACGACAGCGTTGGTCCGTAGATGGCGTAACAGGCTCGACGATATAGTTCACAGGCAGTGTCTACGCTACAACACTAGGGTCTTTGATGTTTGGAGACAAGCTTAGAGGAGATGCCAGCAGGAACAGGTGGAACCCATAGCCACACAAAGTAGTCTGGAAGAAAGTGACAATGCGGGTGGTATCGTGACGACGAGATTTTTGTTGTCACTGTTCGACATTTGTGGCGTAGCGGGCGAGCTGACAGCATTCCTCGGCGGTGCGTGCAGCTTCAGAGATGGGCGTGCATTCGGATAACTCTGACGGGTACGGAAAAATAGTATCGAGAGTGGTTGAAGGTTTGCGGCCATACAAGAGGAAGAATGGGGAAGAACCTGTGGTCGCCTGTGGAGCAGTGTTGTAGGCGTATGTCATGAACTGCAAAATAAGGTCCCAATCTGTGTGGTCAGAGGCAATGTATTTGGAGAGCGAGGCGCCAAGAATGCGGTTGAATATTTCCGTCAAACCACCAGTTTGAGGATGGTAGGCGGTAGTGGTGCGATGAACGATGTTACATTCAGCAAGGAGCGCGTTTACGACTTCGGATAGGAACACACGTCCTCTATTGCTCATAAATTCGAGAGGTGCGCAGTACTGGAAAATGAAGTTTCGCAGGAGGAAGGCTGCTATATCACGGTCTGTGGCAACTGGCAGAGCGGCTGTTTCTGCGCATCGCATCAAATGATCGATGACGACGACTATTCAGCGGTTTGCGGATGCCATGCGCGGAAGGGGTCCGTGCATGTCGATGCCTATGCGATCGAAGGGCCTGGCAGAGCACAAAATCAGCTGGAGTGAGCCAGAGACAACATGACCAGGAACCTTGCGGTATTGGCACTGAGGGCACGATCGAGTGTATTTGCACGCAAAGGCGCGCGTGCCACGCCAATAAAACCCTAAGTGAAGTCGGGCGTACCTTTTGAAGACATCCGCATGCGCACAATGTGGGTCAGCGTGGAAGGCAGTAGATATTTCACCACAATGATGCCGAGGTATGACCGCAGCAGCCACTTGCAGTCATCATACAGGTATTTCCGGCGATAGAGAAGGCCGTCCTGCATCTCGATGGGAGAAGCTGGACGGTGCAAAGCTCGAGAAGGTGGAGGAAGAATCAATGGGCTTGAAAGGAAGCGCAAAAGAGCGCTAATCCAGGCGCCTTTGCGTTGTTGCGAAGCTGTGTCGCAGCCTGCTGGGAACGAAAGTACTCCGACAGGGGCAGACAGGCAGGCTACGACATAGGTAGACGCGGGCGAACATGAAAGCGCGTTGGCATCTGTGTGGCAGCGGCCAGATCTGTAGACAACACGCGTGTCGGAACCTTGCAACCGCAAAGCCCAGCGAGCTTATCGATCTGAGGGGTCCTTCAACGTGTACAGCCAACAAAGAGCATGGTGGTGCGTAATTACGTTGAAGGGACAGACATAGAGGTAGCTAGGGCCGAAATTAACAAAGTGCCCAGATAATGGCCAAAGATTCCTTTTCCGTAACGGGATAATTCATCTCTGGTTTGGTGAGGGTGCGGCTTGACTATGCAATGACGTACTCGTGAAAGCCAGATTTGCTGTGCGGGCACAGCACTGAGTTTAACACCGCTGGCGTTGGAGTGTACTTCGGTCGGAGCTGTAGGATCGAAGTGACGCAGTATGGGCAGCGAGGTTAGTAGACGACGCAACTCTTGAAAGGCATCGTCACAGGCGGGCGACTAGGCGTAATTGTTAGAGTCGCTCCATGGAAGCTGACTAAAGAGAGCGTTGATGGACGCAAAATTCCGAGTGAAGTGGCGAAAGAGTAAGAACAGAGGCCAAGGAAGCTGCGAAGTTCTTTTATGGCGGAAGGTTTGCGAAAATCAGCAACTTCACGGAGTTTGGCGGCGTCAAGAAGAATAATGTCTTTAGATACCACATGGCCAAGTATTGTGAGCTGACTTGCGCAACAACGGCATTTCTTCAGGTTGAGCTAGAGGCCGGCGTCAGTTAGGAACTGCATCACTTCCTGTAGCCTATACATAGATGGGTGGGAAAATCGGGTGAAGAAATGACGTCATCTAAGTCGCACAGGTTCGTGTTCCACTTGAGACCACGCAATAGGTTCAAATGTTCCGGGGGCGTTGCAAAGCCCGAAAGGCATGACACGAAATTCATACAGGCCATCTGGCGTGACAAAGGCCGTTTTAGGTTAGTCGCTTGGCGTATGGGAACTTGCCAATAGGCGCTGCGTAAGTCGATAGAAGAGAACAACTCCGCGCCTTGAAGGCAGTCAATTCTCAGCAAAGGGTAAACATTCTTGCGAGTGATTTGTTAAGTCGACAGTAATCGACAGTCAGTTTGAAAGTGTAGAAGTTGGGGCATTTGCTACGGTTCGCCGTGCTTTTCTTAGCTGTCGTCTGTATACTGGATGCAGCTGTAGTGGCGCCGAGGTTATTCGTCAGTGCACACAGAGGCCGTTAGGGAAATGGTTGAGAGCCGTGACGGCGTCGCAAGACATGGGTGGCACGACAGATGACAAAGCATGTGTAGAAAGTGAGTTTCGTGAAATTGGGCCGTGCCGGTGGGTCCTTAATCGAGGGAGGTAATTCCGCTGGATGTCGCTTTTTCAACCCATGTTGCTGCAGAGGGCCATCAACCGGTAGCTGTTTGGTCAAGCTGGTATAACGTGGGCCAATTAACCGACAGGGAGTGACTAAAAACGCTTGCGGGGTTTGGCGAGATGAGTGTTGCTCTCGTAGGAGCGGGGAAAGCAGACACAGTCAGAAGATGTACGCGCTTTTCGTGCGGTTGTTTGACCGAGCGAGACCGAGCCTTTAAAAACCACGCTCACGATGAGAGAGAGCTTGCCTGGGGAATCCCAAGCGCCCAGCCGGGCGCTTTGCTGTGGAAATAAACGCTGTCCTCCACCAGGCCCTGGCTGTTCTTTCGCAGTGCCAGCATGCACTCGGGCCATCGAGGGAGAGGGGTAACTTTGGACCACCACCACCACCACAAACCCCGAACAAACATCCGTCCCTAACTTCGACATAAAAACAAATCGGCCCATCCTTCTTAACTAGAAGAACTGAGGATGACCAGGGGCTATTTAAAGGCTGGATGACTGCCGCGCTTGAGCATATTGGCTACTCGTCCAACATGCTCTGTCGTGGTGCTCGTCAATACAGACTGTCGTACTCGTCCATGCTCTACATGGTGCTCTGTCGTGGACACACGGCACGGTCTTTGTCACAGTGGCGCATTGGTACCCGTGTCGATGCGCTGACAAACAGATGGCGTGCGGCCCATGGAAACACGCTGGCAGTCAAAAGAATGACAGAGCTTGCCGAGAACGCGTAGCAGCTGGGCGCGTTGGGAAACAGTCAACGCGTCCGCGATGGAGCTATCTAGAACATCGGTCGAAGTAGGCTCTTTCGCGGCCTTACAGGTCACTCTGGCGGCCTCATGAGGGATGATGAAACCAGATGGCATGTCAATGATGGCGGCTGGGTCGGCACACTGAACGCGGCCAACGCATTCCCCGCGAAACATAGTGATGGAATATGACAATTGGTTGGATACGTGCAGTCTGCTGACGCCGTCACAAATTTCTAAAAAAGCAAAATGCAGCGGGGCACATTTGCGACGAACGATGACAGATGGGGTAAAAAGCGCTGTTGCGTTAGCGGCGATGTTGCAGGACACGGTGCCAAGGGCAGAGGAGTACGGAAGTATTGCAACGTCATCTGCAACAAGTACTTCATCTTCACGAGCGTCAAGAAACGGAGCGTTGCAAAGCGTTTTAATGTCCACTTTAGTACGACTACAGTCGATGACGGCCTTATTAGCGGAAAGAAAGTCCCAGCCCAAAATAAGAACGTGGGCTACAAAAATTGGACGCTATAGAGGAGGCCGTTAATCACAACGCGAGCAGTACAAGCAGCCACCGGCGTGATGCGGTCTGCGCTGGCAGTGCGAAGTACACGCTTTCGCCACACCCTCCTCCGCTTTCCACCTCATGGTTCCGCTGCACCCTCCTCTCCACTTGCCTCCTTGCGTCTTTCATCCCCCGTTGCGCTCCGCGTTCGATTTCATCTTGCGCTATGCTCGCCAAGAGCTGCACTCTAAAATGCCCAGCGAGGTTCTCGACTGCAGAATCGAGACCTTCCCAAGGCATTGAGCGAGAAGAAACAGGGGAACCGATTGGCTCAATTTTGGTTGGTAGCAAATGGAGCCAACGAACATATTGCAACCAAAGAAGAAAACCTTTGTGACGTATGAGGATATGACGTCACGCGTACGGCGTGACGACTGCGGCTTGAAATCATACAAGTTTCATACAAGTTACAATACATGTTTCATACAATAATTACCAGAGGGAACTCTGGCGCTAGTGTTTACGGGTGCTGCAAGCGGGGCCGTTTAGTCAGCATGAGAATAATGGGTATTACATGGATTTGCCGTACCTTTATCCTTCTGGCTTCAAACGGCTTCGTGGCCTTGTAAAGTCATTTTCAACGAAGTACTGTGTAACAAATAAACATTAAAGCAATTGTCCGACGGTAGGATTCGAGCACAGGACCTCTAAGCACAGAAGCCCGATATTGAAACCATCAAGCCGCAGACGCATGCATCGACAAGTGGCATAAAAGGCCCTTATGAATTTCTTGCGGGCAAGCCAGCAGATCCAGACGCTTGGCGCGTATCGATTTGGCCACCTCGGCAGACTGAACCACCGCCGCAATCAGTAGCAGAGCCTTTAACACTTCGGAAAAGTATAGAGTGCTCTGAAATTTAGAACAATTCAGGCAGATAAGGCATAATAAGGAAAGCCACCAGAACGTCTGTATTCATACGCATGAACATCAGATAAATCCATGTACTTCCCATCATTCCCATGGTGACTGAAGAATTTCATCGCCATTGTTCCTTCCATGAATTATTGTAGGAAACTTTGCGATTGAAATGGTGTTGCACAGCCACTCACAGATATATGGGCGTTAAGTCTAGCACGGAGAACTCGGGAATTATGATCTTTAATGAAGAGACGAGCAATTACGTGTTGTAAATTCAACAGCAAGTCATACCCATAGTGAAGCAATATAAGTACCTCGGCGCATACATAAACGAAGGGAAGATTTACTCAAGCACCCACCAAGATAATCTGAAAATAAAGGGGAAGTGGAATGCAGCAATTAATAACCATAGACCACTTTGGGGCCAAAATAAATTTAAGGTGGTTCGTGGAATCTGTAAAGGAGTAATGGTGCTAGCGCTAATGTTCGCGAATGCCATTCTGTGCTTAAAATCGGATATCTTGTCCAACCTGGCAGTAAACCAAAGATCGGCAGGCCGGTTGGCTTTGGGAACCCACGGAAAAACCACAAATGAGGCAGTGCAGAGCGACATTGGTTAGGCCTCGTTTGAAGCCAGAGAAATGGAGAGCAAAATTAGCTTTGAAGAAAGACTTAGAAACATGGATCAAAATAAAAGGGTGTCTGAAGTGCACAAGAGCTGCACGTGAAAAGCGTGGACACGGAATGAAGCAAGAGGTCAAGAAAGTTGGCAATCCAGTACAGAGTAACTGAAAGTCTAAATAGACAACCAGGAGCCATCAGAAAGAAAGTGAGAGGCACAACGGAGACGTGGAATTAGATGCGCGGAATGGAAACAAAAAAGACCTTGGAGATTTACAATAACATGAAGAAAGAAATCCGAAGGGAACATCTGCACGATAACACGAAGGGAAGTGCCCTGCTATTTGAGGCTCGAGCTGGTTGCCTGTAAGGATAAAACCATACCGGAGCCAATATTCGCAACTAGATGAGGCATGTGTACGCTGCAGCAAAAATCCAGGGAACACTGAGCACATCCAAATGGAATGCGAAAGGATTCGCCCAGTGAGACCCGTAAGGAACGTACACCTTCCAGAAGCGCTTAGAATTGGAGTGGACGGATGCATTAATCGGTCAGAAGTCGAGATAAGCAGGAGAGCTTTGGAGTATTGGCGGAAAGAAAGCTGGGAAGAAATTGATACGACCGGATCCGTTACGGGCATAGGTAGATGTACAAGGTAGATAGAGAAGTTCTGAGGAAGAGAAAAAAAAGATGAAAGAGACCTGTACACAAATGCTAGAATGAAAAGCACCTATAGCATACATGAGTAACTCAAGGAAACCCTAGGTGACTATTTATCACCACCCCGCTTCTAAGGGGATGCCAATAAGTCATTATCAGAGCCAGCTTCTGAGCTACCAGCACTTCCGGAAGTGTAATCTATAAATCTAGAATAACCTAACGTTTATTTACCTAACGTGTTATTTTAATGGTAAATTTGGGTGTCCATCCGTTCCTCCACGCAGGATTCCAAGAAGCTTTAGATCCGGGTCACAGTAAGCCCGCGCCACCCGAACGGTGGATCACGTTCAGGAGCAGTGAGAGAGAGGAGGAAGCGAGGGCCGAGGGATGCGTACTTTCAATCATGCCCGGATGAACAGCCGCCGTATCACACGACATTACAGGATTATAGCATACTGGCTAATCAAGAGCGCGAGCCAGACAAAAGAAATGGTGGACTACGAAAGCGACCGCTGCAGTGACCGTCGCTTGCAAGACAGTAGTCCTACGCCAGCGCAGCAAGTTTTCAGCACTGTGATAAGATGCTGCCTCTGCTTGCCTCTGGACTCAAAAGAGTGCCTTTCGACTCAAAAGAACAAGGCATACACTGCCTCGTCGCCGTTGCCGAAGTGAGATATACAAAGACCCACACAGTTACGAAACCGCCTTGACGGCCGAGCCGACACCGGCAAAAGCGCGCTGACAGAGCTTCATATCGCTCGCGCGACCGGAAACCGGCCGGATTTAGTCATTGCTCCGACTTCGTCGGTGGGGACGCTTCTGGGCGCTGCAAGTAGGATTCAGCGACCCGAAACAAGCAATCGAATGTAGCCGGAGCGCACTTTCTCAATCACCCCGAACGAGGTTACTATACCTGTGGAGCGCTGTGAGACGACCACCTGAATATGCCATAAATCGACCAAGCTCGAGAAATCATAGGGGCCTAGCCTCTTGAAGCTCAAAGTGCTCGCCCCCTATTCTCTTGATAACATCCAGAGACGGATTGAGGTTGTCAGTCGCCGGTAAGCTAAGCCGCTTGATTAACCGTCTAAGAAATAAAGTACATTCTGGGTTATTGATTGCGTCTAGAAGAAAGTAAAGATGAGGCAGAAGGAAATACTCACTTGATTTTGTGACAGATTCAACACGTGCACAAGGTTGAAAGCTTCAAACGCGGGTAGGTAGGGACAATAATACGCGACGGCTGACCACTGCGACCTTTCTTCTTCCTCTTCCTTGCCTTTGGTCTGCAAAGCACGAATCCGTGCCAATAATTCTAATTGTTAGGGATAACAAGGAATTTAAGAGGGACCGATTGATCTTCGAAGTCAACTTGTTTGCACGTTGTGATAGCTAACACGTAGTTGTATAGTGGGAGAAGCAACAGCATCGGTTACATATTTAGCTAGGTTTTGGAGATCGTCATCTTCCTCCTGCTGCTTCACGTTTTTGTTGTTTTTTATATGTAAAAACATTTGAAGGCTGGCTAGGCCAGAGCCGGCTATCTCAATACCCCAAGGCCTTCCTAAAATACCCGACGTCTTCCCATCCCAATGGGAAGCCACCATTTCCAACACAGTCTTGCACGACCAGCAATACCTGATTGACCGGGCGAGCTGGATAGCAGCAGCAAATGGGGCTCTGTAATGAGGGATACACCTCCTGGGACTTCATTACAAGGTAATAAATAAAGTTTTCTGCTGCTACTATTGCTACTCGTTACACAAGCAACAATAACTAAGGAAAAAAGAAGAAAATATATAAAAGCATGATGCACACCCGAACGCAAGCGTAAAAGTAGCGTTAATCTGCAGGCATCAGCACCGAAAGCATAGACGACTCCCCTCATTGCTTTGTCGCAATAAAAAAGTTTACTCTCTCTCTGTCTCCAGTAACTGCAGGATTGTCACGATAGAATTTTCGTTGTTGTCTTCTAACGTTTCCATAGGCTTCCATTGGTGAATCTTTAACCGCACTGGGAACAAAATTCTAGCTTTCCACAGCGTCATCGCGTCTCGGGTGAATTGTCTTCTAGAAGATGCATATGTCCCCTGCCTTCTTCAATAATCGACTTGCAGCTTTAATTATTCTCGAAAAACCCGCTGGTTCCATTGAAAACGCTCTAACTTCATCCCGCGGCTGCTTGGGGCGCTAGTTGATACGCGTCCAGAAAAGCTGGGTAGCAGCGTGAGCATGTCTAAATAGCCTGTGTTGCATGACGCAGTATGATCTTCAAAACGGAGTTGAATGGAAAGGCAGCATATCTTCTGCGACAAATTATTTCATCAGCACTTAATTTACACCCGCCGTGGTTGCTTAGTGGTTATTGTGTTGGGTTGCTTAGCACGAGGTAGCGGGATCGAATCCCGGCCATGGTGGTCGCATTTCGATGAGGGAAATTCGAAAGCACCCGCGTACTTAGTCTTATGTGCACGCTAAAAAGCCCCAGGTTGTCCATATTTCCGGAGTCCCCCTATGACGTGCCTCGTAATTAGATCGTGGTTTTGGCGCGTAAAAACCCCATTTCTATTAGCCTGTTTCCTACAGCTGTGTTCAGAATATCATTATCGCAAGGGGCATTACCTGACTACAGGAAACGAGCAAACGTCACTCCCCCCTATAAGAATGGTGACAAAGCGAGTACTTCTAATTACCGGCATATTTATTTAACATGTGTGTCCTGTAAGACTCTTGAGCATATCATTTATACAAATTCAATAAACCACCTTCAGGCATGCAATTATTTTCTGTCCGACATAGCATGGCTTTAGAAAAGAATTTTCCTGAGACACTCAACTAATAGAACTTACACATGATGTTAAATTCTGGTAGACAAATGGGTTGAATTTTCTTCTATATCAGCAAGGCTTTCGACACTGTAGCACACTTGCTCCTTTTGCTCAAATTATCATGTCTTAACATATCCCCTAACAAACTATAGCATGGTTAAAAGCCTATTTCTCATGCCGAAAACAATGCACCGTCCTTCATGGCGCATCATGATCACATGTATCCGTCTTGTCGGGAGTGCCACAGAGCTCGGTTCTGGGGCCGCTTATTTTTATATATATATATATATATATCGATGATCTTGGTGAATGTGTGGCTAGTCATATCAAGTTGTACGCAGATGACTGCTGCATATATCGCGAAATTATGTGCACGAAGGAGTTCAAACAACTGCAAAAAAGACCTCGACTCAATAAAAGAATGGTGTATAGCAAATGCAAGATGAAGCTCAACGTTGCAAAGTGCAGTGTTGTTAGCTTTACACACAAAAAGTTGCCTCTGCTTACAGATTACTGCATGGAACAGATACCGGCACGTGTTGTTACGGAATCTTCGTTCCTATGGTTTGTCATTAACCGCACACTTTCCTGGAATGATCATGTTCATAACGTATCAGCAAGCGCCAGCCGCGTGTTAACTAATAAATAAATAAATAAATAAATAAACCTTTCTATGACCTAATTTCAGGAAAGCACCTTCTGTTCTGAAAAACTCTACTTATTAAATGTACGCCCGATTTCGGAATACGCCTGCACCACCTGGGACCCTGCAACTAAAGTAAATATCGATGAACTGTAACGCGTCCAGAAACGTACCACCCGGTTTGTGACGGGCAATTACAACTGCACCAGAACCTCAAGCGAAGTTGTCAACGCATTGGAATGGCCATTACATTCATCAAGGTATAAATATCTCAGATTATGTCTC
Source organism: Dermacentor variabilis (assembly GCF_050947875.1). Classification (NCBI taxonomy): domain Eukaryota; kingdom Metazoa; phylum Arthropoda; class Arachnida; order Ixodida; family Ixodidae; genus Dermacentor; species Dermacentor variabilis. Next base: position 154,084,634 of record NC_134569.1, on the reverse strand, counting down.
TTCTATAACATATTAAACGACAAAATAGGTATCAATAAACGCAAGTGCATACAGTCACCTAGCTACAGCTCATTACGAAGGGACCATCCTCTGAAAGTACTCGAGTATATGTGTCGAACAAACGCGTTTGGAAGTGCAATTTTTCCTAAAACAATACATGAGTGGAACAGCCTCCCGGCACGGATTATTACCGTCCCGCACAGTGTTTCCTTCATTTTTAAAAGAGCATGTCTTGACCTAGTGTCGCTTTCTTTCACCAAGATTCTTGAGGTCAAGGGCAATTGTCCTGCCAATTATTTTTTACCATCTATGGTATGCTGTTAAATGCATAACGTATTTTATGATTTCTTGTAGTATGATTTTTATAGTAAACCACGCTACAACAATGCCCCTAGAGGGCCCTGTAGGTACATGTAGAAATAAATAAATAAATAAATAAATAAATAAAATCATTTACATTTTTAAAATAATTTACTTCGCTTAGTGTGCGCATTCACAAAAAGGAACTGAAGCCTCCAATTTACGAACCCACTTTTTTTTTTTTGCATTACGTATTCTGCGTAATTGTGTCGTCTATTGTTTGTGAGATACGTTAAGAGCAAAACAAATAGGAGGACCGCACGCACTGTGGGAATCTATGTGGGCTAATCTTTCTGTGCTGTTAACGTTTATTGACGATTATTGGCGGTGATGTTGACGGCGAATGTATTTCTTCAGCGTTTAGTGCAATTCGAGAGCTGATAGTAGATGTTAAATGCTCCCGCAAACTGAGGATCTGAAATTAGTTTCTAGAGAAATAACGAAAATACCGTAGCAGTCTCCACACAGCAATATCGAAGGGATGCAATGACTACCAACAAGTTGAGGAAAATGTTCCTACGGCACGTAGTGGCAGAAAGGGCGACGCAAAATCCATGTCGCAAACTTCTGGGCAGACGAAGACGTGACAGTGGGGCTGCTTATTCCACGCATTCACTCTTACTTCGGGTGTTTTCAAATTCTGGCTAGCATCGGAGACAGTCTATGCAGACAGCTAAGGAGCAGTGCCTAATGTCCCGGAGGGGCCCGCTACCCTTGCATTTTTTGAGGGGCTCGGCCCACCCTCGGCAAGTCAACTGTAGCAACGAGGCACCCATGCGACAAGCGCTAGAGGTGATTGTTAAAGCGAAGCTATATAGCTAGGTGAAACGAAAATGCGCCTGCCCGCGCCTGTGCAGCAAAAACTATCGTCATCAGCAATAGCGACGTCGTCTTCTTCCACCGCAAGCTTGTTGGCGTCCCTCGGCGCAACCGCACGAACGCTCTCATGCCCCTGCTCCCGCGTTCGTCATCATCCTCCTCCTCAGCTGGCTCCGTCGCCCCTCACCATTCCAGCGTGGAATTTTTCTGGTATCGTAATGGGAAGACCGCGTTTACGGAACAGAGGAAGGAAAAACTTTAATGCTCTATTTACAGCTTTCAGCGGCTAACAGAGGTTTTCATGTTTTACTGAAGTCTCCGTCGTCTTGAGTGGTCGGCGCCCCTATTCCAGAGCACCGCTGAGCCTGGCCACATTGAGAGCGTGTTGCACCAATCCTTTTTGGACTGTGAGCCCGCCGCCGGTGAGCAGGCCCTCCCACTGTTCCGCACTGTGGTTTTCTTTTTTTTTTGTTGTTGTTGTGGAAAGAGAAGTTATTTCTGCACTCCCATAGTGTTGGGATGGCCCCACACCATTTGCATGTGTCCCTGTATTGAATGGGAAACATTTTATGTAGGATGTGTAGATTGGAGAATGTTCCTGTCTGCAGCCTTCGCCAGCCGACTGCTTCGTGTTCTGTTAAAGATAGGTGGGGTGGTGGATATATTATCCTTTTGCCTCAGTGATGGTTTAGTATTTCCGCGTACGTTGGTTCCACCGTCATAGGGGTATCCGGGTCCATTGATTGTCCCACTCGGTATGTGAGCTCGCGAGCTATAGACTGTCGGCCCTCTGGTTACCCTCTATTCCGGTGTGACCCGGCACCCAGAAAATCGTATGCAGTATCTTTTCGTTCGGAAGCCCTGCCTCGAGGAGGATTCGCAGCGCCCCTTTGTTGATTCTACCTGCCGTGTAATATCTGCATGCTTCCTTGGAGTCTGTGAGTATTATCAAGGATCTGTTTCTACAATAACCCTCCGCCGCTGCTAGAGCCACAGCTGCTTCTTCCCCATCTGTTACCTTGCAGCTCCTTAGGTTGCGCTGCTTATCAGGTCTCCCATGTGATCCACGGTGGTCTGAGCCATTGCTTAAGGGAGTTTCAGCCATTCATTGTTTTACGCGACGGACAGATCCAGGGAAAACAGGGGGAAGGCGGGAGATAGAAATTCAAGACGATGAGAAAAACGAGAATAAGGTGAAAGCAGTAGCTCCTGCTATCACCTTGTTCTCGTTTTGCTCATTGTCGTGACGGGAAGGTATAATTTTGAAGCAATTTTGAAGAATCGCAAGCACCGATGGCGGGCGGATGCTGCTAGCCACGCCGCCGAGCAAACTCGAGACGTCGAACGTGTACGTAACCTCATTAAGAATTATAAATACGCAACCAATAACTGAGAAAGACTTTGATACACCGTCGGAATTAACCAAGTGATAAACACCGGGGCCGCACGTTTAAGCTACGCTGGTTAACCATCTGTACGGAGTGCTTGGGTGGTGAATTTTTTTTACAAGTGGTTCCTTGTGTGGGGCAATTCTTACTCTCCAATTTTTCGATTGTTGCTTTAATTATGATAAATTGGTTTAATTGGCATGAGCAAGCAAAAATAGGAAAGCCTGTATTGCCGTACTACTGCATACGTTTCCCCTAGGCACTGCACATGATGGTCACCATCCTTCTTCGACTAAGATTCTCGGCGCAGCATGCTGTTTCATGAGCCACCTGAGCGTGAAGCTACCTGCTTGTGAATTAGTAAATGTTCACCTTGGTTTCTTTAGGTTACCTGCTCATTTTCATTCGTTAACTGTGCCTTATGAGTGCTGTGTTATACCAAAGACGCATGCGTTTTCTCCACTTTGAACGTAATGGAATTACGTATCTTTGTCCGTCTGGAAGACGCATGGAAGACACTCTCTGCGGCGTGACACCACCTGACGGCGACAACAAAAAGTTGGAAAAGCGCACATTGTCTCTTTATTTTAACTCTTTGCGTCTGCGAAACTATGCAACGCATGATGTGACTTACATTAAGCCCATAGGAAAGCGCGACTACGTTTTCTTGCGCGCAGACCACCGTTCCGTCGAGTTTCCAAGCGTCCTGCTCGGCTATCATCTTGTTTGGACAGGAAAGGAGCCTGCAGCGTTTTTGTCTTCGAAACTCTCTTCGCGAAGCCCTCGCTTTTGACGTCTTTGTCAGAACTGGAACGAGACTTAAGATGGCTGTTATCCACTTATCCGTCTACTCAACCTTCTACGTTAGAACACAGCCTTTATTTTAAATGTACCACCCGCTTCTTGACCAATGCCCCATTGTAGGTGTTGTGGGTATGTGTCATCATCTGGAAGCAAGGATCATCATTATCATTCCATGCTAATGTGCGTGCTCTGACCCTCGCGAGTCAGTAGCCTCGGGGAATTCGAATCGGCTGGACGCCTCGAAGGACAACGGTAGCCCTGTGAGTATATCGAAAGCCGCGTGTCCTCGCTATTTCGCTAGACACGATGCTAACTGCCTGACCCAGCTAGTCAGAATATCTTACCCTCTAGTGATGGGGTCGAACTTCCCCCTGTGAAGCTCGCTGGAGGCTTCGCTTCCGGGCAGCTTCGTTTTATTTTCCTTAGGTTATTTGCTTAAAGGTACAGCTCCACCCTGCGAAATTAGTGTCGTATTTTGTAACGATTCCCTTCATTTTTCTATTTTTTTACTTTTGCTTACATGTCGATTCTCTTTCCTTTTTTTTTTTTTTGACGTGATCAGATTTGCTTTGAGCTGCGGTCTTGCCAACATCTTCATCCCGTCAGAGTGGAGCAGTGACTGAAGGGACATAATGTCACGAATTCATTTAAGCTTTCCAGCTTCCCAAAGCCACACTTGGGCTAAGACATTTTAGCGGAGCGCTCCGGAACACTTTTGGCTGCTTGCATGTCGTTATTTACGCTCACTTCAAAATAACATAAATGAATTCCGTCTCGAGTCCAAAACTATGACGAGCACGAAGAGAAATTCTTGTCTTAGCTCTTGGAGGTGGCTGGTAAGCGCTATGATGGCGAATACATAACGCATTTCAGCTCGCTTTCTACCAAACAGCGTTTTTCCTGTACCTTTTAGTGTGCAAGAGGATGACTTACCCGACGGCCCCAGCCAACCAGACATACGAGACAGCTGCCGAAGGGCTAAGCTATCCTTTTCGCAACCAGGGCTACCAAGTATCGGGTATGCAGTGGCAGGTACCGCAGCAGGGCCACGCGGCCGTCCATAACGCCCCACAGGCGGCTGCCATCCGACATCAACAGCAGGAGCGAGTACCGGGCACGCAGCGGCAGATACAGCAGCAGGCATATGCGGCTGTCCAGAACGCCCCGCAGCCGGTTGACATCCATGAGCAACAACAGGAGCAAGTACCGGGAACGCAGCGGCAGATACCGCAGCAGGGCTACGCGGCTCTCCAGAACGCCCCGCAGGCGGATGTCATCCAGCAGAAACAGCAGCAGCAAGTACCAGGCACGCAGCGGCAGGTACCGCAGCAGGGCCACGCGGCCGTCCATAGCGCCCCGCAGGCGGCTGCCATCCAACAGCAACAGCAACAGCGAGTACCAGGCACGCGGCGCCACACACCGCAGAAGGGCTACGCGGCTGTACAGAACGCCCCGCAGCTGGCTGACATCCAACAGAAAGATCCGCAGCAAGTACTGGGCACGCAGCGACAGGTACTGCAGCAGGGCTACGCGGCTGTACAAAACGCCCCGCAGGCGGCTGCCATCCAACAGCAACAGCACCAGCAAGTACCGGGCACGCAGCGGAAGGTATCGCAGCAGGGCTACATGACCGTCCAGAACGCCCTGCGGGCGGCTGACATCCAACAGAAAGATCCGCAGCAAGTACTGGGCACGCAGCGACAGGTACTGCAGCAGGGCTACGCGGCCGTACAAAACGCCCCGCAGGCGGCTGCCATCCAACAGCAACAGCACCAGCAAGTACCGGGCACGCAGCGGAAGGTATCGCAGCAGGGCTACATGACCGTCCAGAACGCCCTGCAGGCGGCTGACATCCAACAGAAAGATCCGCAGCAAGTACTGGACACGCAGCGGCAGATACCGCAGCAGGGCTACGCGGCCGTCCAGCATGCCCCGCAGGCGGTTTATATCCAACCGCAACAGCTGCAGGAAGTATTGGGCACGCATGCGCAGATACCGCAGCAGGGCTATGCGTCCGTCCAGAATGTCCTGCAGGCCGCTGCTCTCCCACAGCAACAGCTGTACGTAATGACGAACCAGGGATACTACCCGAGCGCGATGGCTGCCGCCTACCAGGCGGCCGCGGCGCTTCAGCCGCAGCAACAGCAGAAAGAACAGCAACAGAAGCAGGAGCAACAGGTGCAGCCACAGCAGTATGCGCGCCAGGCCCAGGCCTGGCATAACTACCCGGCGCAGGCCTATGCCTTGCCGCAGACCAACCAGGCGGCTTACCAGCAGTCGCCGGCCTACCTGGGTTCCAAAAGCTACACAGGAGCACAGATTAGTTCTTTGGGTTCCCCGCTGAACGGAGCGGCGAGCTACTCGGCTGGCTGGCCCAGCACAGCTGCTTCTGCCGGTGCGTATACAAAACGCCAAATTACCAGGCCAGACCACGGGAAGCAGTAGCGTGCGGTACTGCACATTGACAGTGACTTCTGGTGGTCACGCGGCTGTAATATAGGCTAGTAATTCTTCATTCTTAGCCAAATGCTAACGCCATGTTAAATGTCATGTTAATCCACGGCTTTATCAAGTTTTCAGGCTTTGTAACGCAAGAGTAATATGCATTGATACCGTTAATATTAGACACGTTGACTCTCGAGTTTAAACCAGTCGTTGAAAACTAACCAGTAAGTCTTTTGCTTTCAATAAGTGAAATATAAGCAGTTTCGCTCGAAAGGCAATGCATTCACGGTGATAGCAGTATTTAGCGTCGGGCTTGAGCTCCTGCGTCGGTTCTTGTATAACAATACACCGGGACATGTCAGCGCAACGCAGCACGCGAGAAAAGTCAGCACCTCCTGTAGAGTGTGTGGCAATTGTGCTGCTGCGAACCAGAAACAGCACCCTGGCAACTATACTACGCGTCTCACAACGATGGCGTTATGAATAGTGCCGCCAGTGGCGTACCAGGCGTCGCACCTCGATGATGCATGATACGAGACCGACGGAAAGCCGCCGGCGTTTCTCAGCGCCCGATCATAGGATTAGATAGTTTTACAGCTTGATGTTCACTGCCTGTTCCGCTCTGATCAGCATATGGACACAGTTGTCGAGCAGGAAGGCTAGTGCATGTACGCAAAGTGCTGCCCCTGCTCGTCGGCCACGATGCGCTCACTTGGCTTAGCAGTTTTTGCAGCCAAGCGCATTGCGCGAAGCTCGTCTCTGGAGACCACTAGAATTGTGCGTGTGCGCCGTCAAAACTGTGACAGCGTGAGGGCGGCATGAACCAGCCTCGAGTGACCGTTTAATTGCCATCTCATTTAAACCTCAGTAACTTGGTCAGTGCAACTCAGTGCAGCCTAACTAAAGCAGAATGTTTCAGACTGGTTTGGCGTACGTTTCAGGACCGTAGGTTGACCCAGCTGTGATACCTAATATCCCATGCATGAATCCAGAAAAAAAATGTATCGCAAAACCAAATTGGCCTCTTCATGTAGAATAAACGTCGTTTCTATTAAAGCTGTGCACGGGCCGCAATTCTCAGCCCGCGCTCGGCCCGGGCCCTGCACTACCACAGGCGACCCGGTCCGGCCCAACTCGAAAGAAGCCCGAGTTCGCCCGGACCGGCCCGGCTCGGCCTTAGGCCGAGTTCATGTAGAAGGGGCTCCCCTAGCACACCTTTAATGAGGGATATTTTCGGTGGACGGCCCCCGCCATTGTTGCTCGCAACTAGCATGGCCGGACTGGAGGAGCGGCGGCGGTGCGCGCTTTCCGCTTCTCGCGCCCGGCCGTGCAACTAGCTACTTGCTCCGACCGGGAAGACGAACAAGATATAAGGCAAGCGCTTCCGGGTGCGCGTCTTCGGAGCTTTGTGAAGCCTCTTCCTGAGAATGCCGCAAAACACCCGATCGTCCCCTTTTTTGGGTGCCGACAGCGGCGAGTTGAAAAAGTTCACTCGTTTCTAAGGTGCTGCTGAAAGAAAACAGTGACCTTTCTAGCATGGGTAGTGACGACGTGTGCTTCCTGTCGACTTCCGTCAACGACCAGTCTTCAAGCAATACCACTGCCCATTGGAAAAGCCCCCTATACGCCGCCGCTTCGCTAATTTGTATGTGTGGCAAAGGCGACCCCGCGTGCGCCGTACACAGACTTATCGTCGCTTCCCATACGCTTCCCTTCTCAGCCTTTTTACTGGGAGGCGCCTGCAAGCGGCGGCTTTTCCAAAGCGTCGGTACTTGGTAGAACCTAAAACGCATTCCGAGCCTCCGCTAGTTTTCGTTTGCCTTTTCTTAGCGTTTGTACCTTTCTCCCGTCCCTGTAGATTCCATTTTTGATGAATAAATACATTGCACTTCCTGCTGTACCTACATGCGAGACGACAAGCATACTTCCGCATAAGGTACGCAGTCGAGATCGGGGAGCCCGACCGGTCCGTCCGAGACATAGAAAGCCTGGCCCGGGCTCGGCCCAAACCCGAGTAAGAGAATCTCCAAATGGCCCTAGTCCGGCCCGCGGGCCGGGACGGGTCCGAGATTTCGGGCCGGCCCGAGCTCGTGCACAGCTCTAGTTTCTATATTCACTTCGACTAAACTGGAAGCGCCTGCATGAAGTCAGTGACAGGGGGACATTTTTGAAAACTGCGCAGTTAAAGACGGAACAAGCGTAAGAAGTTTGAAAAGGACGGGCACGGACTGAGAACTGGATCTATTGAAAGAAGACAAAGAGACAGTCCGTGTTGCTTTCTTGACCCTTTTCACGGTGATCCCGTGGGCACTGCCATGTTTGATCATGTGGTGACGCGTGCATTGCTTGCCTCAGCTGCCTCCGTTGCCCCTGCGTTTACAATGGATGTGCATGATGCCGGTGTGGCTCTGCAAACCTCTGTTTCGGCAGATATCATAGAAAGTGACTGAATGGACGACATGCGAAACTTTGGCTACGGCTTCAAAGGACATGTAAGCGCTTTCAGAGCTCATTACGTTTGGTCCAAACGGCGTGAGCAGCGTATACGGTGCTTGGAATAAAAGCGGAGTTAAAAATGCATTCCAAGCTATCCTAACTTTCAGCTTACGAATGGAATCAGTATCAGCATTTTTATACGTTCGTTCTTAGCACACACTTATAAACAGCGGCTTGTCACGTTTCACACCCAGTAAAGTTTCCGAGGTGGTCACTACCCGATCGTTCTTCTGCCTGATGGTTCGCGGGTGTGCTAAGATGTAATAGATTTGTTCTTACTGGGCACAAGACTTGTAACGTAGATGTTCTGTACGTTGTAATAGCCTGTAGCAAATACGTATTATCGCTAGTCACTCGCTTACTGTGTGGACCGTCAAGAAACGTTCAGCTTCGAACATTAGTGTGCAGTCGGTGCAATCGCCGTCACCCATGCTTCGGCACATTGATTCAAGTGAGTGACCGTTGTCTTATTCTTGATACATTGCCGATAGAGTGGGCGTAAGATTGCGTGTGAGTTAGTGTAGATGTGATCTTACCTAGATGATAAATAACCTGCTACTTCATTTGCAGCAAGATGTCTTGGGTCGATAAGCGGGGGCGAAATCCATGCACATGTTTTCTTCCATGTATGGAGTTTGTCTGTTAACACGTTCACTGCGTAGCCCGTTATCATAGTTTTGATTTCTGTGCGTTGTGGCCCACTGGTGGGCCACCTGATGCTTTCCGCGGGTGCGGCGTGACACACCGGTGGGGCACACTTCTGAGGCTGTTTTTTCCGCCTGCTGAAAGATGGCTCTACTGGCATGTTCGGTTGCAGCTTGCGCAGGCTACTTCAATCATGCATGCTAGCGCAGAAAATCATCACGTGGTTCACTTGGCCCGTGCATTTCCAGGAAGTTGCTTCCCCTGGGGCCGCATTTTATAAGAATCCATTGTCCATTTTCCGCTCCATTTCGCGTGACGTAAGCCTGACGGAATCATCAGACGAAAGCAGCAGTCGACCAATCACAGAAATGAAAAGCAGCAGACACCTGCGTTGACGATAGCATTCGCCATTCGTTGCGGGCTGTGGTTCGATATGGGCTGCAAGGTGCATCCAATAGTGAGGTCCGGTCGCCAATGAGCCATTAGTCAGGTCACTTCCCACGGACGTTTGAACGGCATGGCTATGTCATCAAACAATAATGACCTGCCGTCAAGGACCAAACGGACCGTAAAAACAAAATGGACAATGGATTTTTGTAGCATACGGCATCTGGAGAACGGGCCGTTTATCCAACCACTGCAGCACCTTTACGCCGTTGTGGGATTCAAGACCAACGACTTCCCCCATTTTTACTACTTCTTCGGCATGCCCCATGCCCGCTATGGCATTAGATTTTCCGGCATATATTTGCATTTTCAATGTATAACCCTCCTTCGTGCAGGCCTTCTATAGATTGGCTCCATATTTGTGGGTTTTACCAGGGATGTATTGCCTAAAGGCGAGGTGCCCACGCCACGGAATCATCGTTTCGTCAATGACAATCTGTTTGCCTGGCTCCAACACTGAGCATAAATTGCGATTCATTTTTTCCATCAAGTGTCGAATACGATAGAGACGACCCTGCTGTGCGCTGGGTTCCTCGTTATCTGCGAAATGCCAGAACCTTAGTAGCAGCAGAAACCGGTCGCGGGCCATGTTCTGGCGAATGCAGTTTACGCCGTACAGATCACTTCTTGCCCAATAGTGCTGCAGATTAGGAAGCCTTACTAGACCCATGCAGATCAGTAGACCAATGAACACTTTCATTATTTGCACGTTTGTCTCAGTCCATTTCATCACGCGCGATTTCTCTTGTAGGACGTTCGAGTCTATGTACCTATTTGTCTCATGACGATCATGTCCCAAATGTCATCAGTCAAAAAAAGAGAAAACAAGCTGAGAGCATCGTTGCTAGTCGGGAGGCTGATCAGCACAGGAGGGCTCGAATACGACATCGCTCCAACTCTAGTCGTTATCGCATTCCAGCTTTCGGCAGGTAATGCAGCCTGAACATCACTACTTTCCGAATCCTCAGATACCGCTTCACCGCAAACACTTGACTCACCATCCCACAGTTCAGAATTTTCCAATAACTGCTCAAGGCTGTCATCGTCGCTGTTTGAACACTCAACGTTCGCTGGAGCAGAAGTTGTGTCGCACGAAGTGGATGGCTACGTATTTGGGCTACCGTGCGTCCCGGCAGATCCGCTTCCACCGCAGGGTCTTTTCTTCTGGTTTTCTGTACCTCCGTCGAATTTTTGACAGTCCACGATTTTTGAATGCTCGTAAAAAATGGAAAGCACAAGGAAGTGGACCACTAGGCTTGGCACTGAGAGTAAGCCAAGTTATTGCGAAGAGGACGGACTAATTCTTCAGCTGAGCTCTTGAACACATTGTGAGCGCTTTTCAAAAGTACGTTACGCATATGGAAAGCGCCCGAACAAAAGGCTGGAGCGGATAGCTGGAACATTTTCTGCACCGCTTCCTGATAGCCATCAGCTTTATCATCAGACACATTGCAAGCGCCAATGTCAATAAATATAGGCGCGCTTTATGTCTCTACCGCCATCTGTGATATCATAGTGAAAACGCATTTTCATGCATTTGTGGAAGCATATCATTGCCGCACTGCGATAAACGCCTCGTTGTTTGCGCCAGCATGGCTGGACTGCGTTGCGTGACCCACTGGTGGGCCAAGACGCAGTGAACGTGTTAAAGACTATATGATCGTACAGCTTGCCTAAGCATGGTATTAGGGATATGGGTTGCATGTTTCCTATGCCCAGTGGCTTGTTTGGCTTCGGGACCATAACTTCCGCGTGTTTCAATATTGCAGAAATTGTTCCACTTGCCCAGATTTCGTTGATTGTCTTTAAGAGGTGTTTTGCCGCATTCTTGCTTAGGTTGCGAAATATTTTGTTTATGTGGTCTCTACCTGGGGATGTGTTTCGATTGAGTTTTCCCAGTGCCGCTTCCATTTCTGCTTTTGTGAATGGGCGATCGAGTTCTTCATTTACGTTGCCTGTGTAATCCAGGTGCATTTCAGAAGTTAATGTGCCTCTTTCAGCTTCTTCATAAGTTCTTGCAAGATTTTGTCTTCTGAGCCTCCGTAATTATGGAGGAGCTTCGTCAGGCTCTTTCTTGACTTACTTTTTGATTTCGTAGTGTTTAACAGTGACTTGAGGATGTTCCATGTCTTGCGGTTGCTTACACTTCCCTGAAAGTCTGTCGCACATCTGGTTCCAGTTTTGCCTTTATAAATGGTCGGCGTATTCTTCGACTTGCTTGGTCAGCTGCGCGATGCGTTTTTTTGAAGACTCTATTCCGTGCGTGTGCGTGCGTGCGTGCGTGTGTGTGTGTGCGTGTGCGTGTGCGTGTGCGTGTGTGTGTGTGTGTGTGTGTGTGTGTGTGTGTGTGTGTGTGTGTGTGTGTGTGTGTGTGTGTGTGTGTGTGTGTGTGTGTGTTTAATCTATGGCTAAAGCTTCTATGAGCTTCCCACAGGTGGAGCAGGTGGGGGTCCACTGCGGGATTTCCGTGCTCCAATTGAATTTATTTAGAGTACTTCTTTACCGTTTCCATGATAAATTTGGTCGATTCTTCTAGGTCTTCGGCAGTTTGTGTGGGGCTTCTTTTGAGAAAGCGGTCTAGTCCGTGAGTTTTGCCTTGTCAATTGTGAGGACTGCTCTCCTGTAAGCGACTTCCGTCTTTACCGGGTGGTGGTCGCTTCCCAGTGTTTCTTCGAGTCTTGTCCACTCCACCTCGGGTATTCCCGCTGTGAAGGTTAGATCCGGGTTGCCGTCTCTTGATACACTGTTTCCAATTCTTGTAGGGGTGTGCGGGTCATTCCATAACGTTAGCTCATGGTATTGCGCCTTGTCGTGGACATTCGTTCCTTTCTTGTAGGGGTGTGCGGGTCATTCCATAACGTTAGCTGATGATATTGCGCAGTGTCGCGGACATTCGTTCTTTTCTCGTCCGTCTTATGATAGCCCCAAGCCGTGTCGTAGGCATTATAGTCCCCCAACATCACGAACCCGTGCCCTCTCGCATATCAGGCCTCTCGGTGTACTGGGGATGCCGCTATCCGTAGCGGCCAAGAGAATGCGCGAGAAGTCTGAGTCCGAGTATATGGACCAAGACAGCTGTGACTTCTGCTGCTACTGCTGTTTCAATCGCTGATTCCTCACATACAAGGGGAGGGGGAGCCGATTTCAGCTTTCTCTTGCAGTCTTTTCCCGCAGTTTTGTGAGGGACGTTGCAGATCTTGCATATGGGATTGCATTGATGCTCAGCTGATTGGTTAACTTTGCAGAACTTTTGATCGAAATTTTGTTTTGGTTGCGGACAGAGATCCTGCCTGTGTCCCAGGTCTCCCCAGGTTTTGCAATACTGTCGGTCTTCCGGCATGGTCGGCACGTAATTTGGGCTCCCTCTACTTTTATGTAGAATGGGACATGTGGGCAGTGAAAATAAATAATGGCTGAAGTCGAACTTCCAAGCATTCTGGCGCTGAGTATTTCGTATCCGTCTGCTTGCAGCATTTCCATCAGTTGTTCCGTTGTCAATTCTGGTATTGGGCCGTGCGTGACTGCCATTGACCCGTCTGTCAGGGTTTTGATGTAGCGGGTCAGGCTGTAGTCGTTTCCCTCCAAATGGATGGTCTTAATGTTTGGTAGGATTTCGAAAGCGACGTCGTCGTCGTCCGGGGTGTTCACGATGATATTTTGGCTCCATTGCCCTCGTGTTGTAACTTTTGTTCGGAATGCTTCGGGGTTCAGCTTGCTTGCCCTGGCTAAGGCAAAGGTAATTGCTACTGCTGACCACCTTGATAGTTGCATTCTGGGTTGGGGTCGATATATGACTTTTCGATCTTCTTCTGGCAGTGGTGGCGGCCTGTACTTCTTGTTCGCTGCGTCAATAGTGTGTTTCTTTGAGGCTTGCACGTTTATCTTTTCTGCTTGGCTTCCAAGTTGTTGATTCCTTGTCTGGCTTGCGGCAGCTCCAGGGGTTTCCTCCTTTGCCGGTTTTGTCCTCCTCCCTACTTTCTGCAGTATGTTCTGAGTCTCGATCGTTCGTCTAGTGTTTGCCTCGAAGGCTGTTTCCACATTCATTTCTTCCCTCGACTACTCGTTCCCTTCATGTGCATTTCATTCGATTATTGCATTCGTTTGCTCAGCCATCGTAACGTGGTGAGGACGAGCACGTGGGTCGCGAAGTACGAAGCTCAGGCACGAGGCGCGTGATTGAGGCGCAAGGCGCGTGGCCTCGGGGAACGACTGCACGCTTCCTTCATGTGCATTTGATTCCATAATTGCATGCGTTTGATCAGCCCTCCTAGCGTGGTGAGGACGAGCACGTGGGTCGCGAAGTACGAAGCTCCGTTTCGAAGCTTGAGTGACGCCGTGCATCGCGAAGAGCCTGCAACACTGGCGATCCTTACGTTGTAGCGGTACGTGAACTTGGACACGCACAATCATTCTATTCCTTAATATGCCAGTCACAATTTTTGCACACGTCTTCACTCCACCGCTCCATATTTCTCAGCATGAATCGAGAACAGCGCGTTAGCAAAAACGGACAGCTGATCGCACATAAGCAGGGCAGAAGAGGTTTAGTACTCGTGCGCTTTCGCAACGTGCTGCGCAACGTGCTGCGCGTAAAACCTCTTCAGTCTGGAAAGTAGCGACACTCTTAGATATTTGCCGCCGCGCCCTCACCCGCTCCACCGTAGTTCTCTCTTTCCTCCTCGTTGTCGCCACGCCTGCGCTTCCCGCGCACTGATTGGCTGCAGCGCGCGAAACCGCCCTATTAGCTGACCCGCGTCAAGGAGGCGTCGTGAAACTTTTTTTTAACTGTTTTTTACTTTCTTTCTGGCCGCCATACGCGGGCCACGTGTTAATCGCGCTGCCACGGCGCACGTGCGTTTTGCAAGTTATGTTGGCTTCGTTTGCCGGAATAATGCCTCGCTGTCAACAAGTGCAGTGAGCTTTCATGCATGGTTTTAGTTCACTGGACACAGTGCATTGCGCACATATTTAGTGCGAGCTAAATTTCATGTTCATTACAGTCATACTGGCGTGCCCTTGGGCACTGAATTTATCTCATAAAATTATGTTCACCAATAAGAAAAAAATATTGCAGGTCACAATAACTACTCTGAGTCTAATGTCCGAGGGCATGTTTCATTTCTTTTTTTTTTTTTTACGAATCACCCACCAGTCACGAACTCCTAATCACGCCTACAAATCTCTGAACCATTCTTTTCATTCATTAATTAGTACTCGCATCCATAGACGCTCGACATTTTCGTAGAGTTAAGAGTCGGAAATTATGGTACACCGGTGGGAAATGGCTTGAACAAAAAAAGAAATTGAAGAAGTGAAGCGCCAGCAGTGACAGCACACTAAGAAGGAACAAAGACAGCACAAGGCGCTTCCTGTTGTCCTGTCTTTGTTGCTTCTTAGTGGGCTGTCACTGTTGGCGCTTCATCTTTTGAAAGCTATATGCACCAACTAGCCCCACAACGTGCTTTACTGAAAAAAAAAAATGGCACGTAAGAAATGGTGTCCGGTAAAATCAAATAACGTTAAGTTTTTATGCATCAATTGGAGAATGTGGCCTGATATTTCAAACTCGTGCTGTAGGCACCCGCCATTCACTTTGTGGCGTTCGGAATTTAAAATATATATATCACTTAATCGCTGATAAAAGTTATGCCGGCATCCGCTGTGCCGTAAGCAGCCACAGCAACACGGAAGAAAATCGCGTAATTGACGGGCTTTCTTCGCGGCTTGTCACAGAATAGGAGCTACGCTAATTGCATTGGGCCTCTTAATTCTGCTAAAATGAGCATGTAACATGCTGTTGGTTTATTCTCAAGCGATGCAAGTGAAGTTCAAGCACGTGCATTGTTTCCTTTAACGACTTTTCTCGCAAGCCCAGAATGCGTCTAGAGTTCTTCTTCTTTTTTTTTTCGAAGCTACGCATATGAAATGAACGCATTAATTGTCTGCACGGCTTAAATTTTCCGCATACGTACTCCCCCGCTTCATAGGTGGCCACAGCGCCGCGGCCATGGAGACAAAGCTGCTGAACGATAGCCATCTTTATAGAGTGCTTCTGGTAGTTCATCTAGGAGTTCATGCTCGAAAATATTCGACAGCACAACCTGTTAGCAATTTTCCGTAGTCGTATCAGTGTCATTAGGGACTTTTAGCGTGTCCGGTATTCCGGCAAGCGCGGGTGGTTTGCCGGATTAGCGGGGGTGTAAACGTGAGCGGCCAGATTTGTGGCGCCAGCTGGTGGCGCAAAGCTCAATCACACAAACACAACGCTAATTACTATATTCTGCTTAGCTGTTGGTGTAAATTTTCGACAGTGGCGTAATCGTGTTCACAATTATGGCGCTGCCAAAAATTTGCACTAGCGGCGAAGCGGGATATAGTGAGTTACTGCAATTTTAGCCCTGTGTTTGTCTGGTTGAACTCTACGCTACCAGGCGGCTGCACCGCTCTGGCCGCTCACGTTTACGCCCCCGCAAATCCGGTAATACGCCCAAACCGCTCCCGTTTACCGGAACAGCGGACAGGCTAAAAGTCTCTATTAGGCGATTAATTCCGCAATAACGCTTCAAACGACTGAAAGAACAAGCGCGCGCATTGATTTTTTTTTTCTTTTGGTGCCCGGCGGCTACTGGCCCGAAAAGCGTGCCGTGCGCAACGCACCGGCCCTTGGGAAAGTGTAATCCGAGAAGAATAGAGGAGGAAAGCGCGCCCGAGGACGAGAGAGTGGCTACTTTTCAGAACAGAGAGGTTTTCAGAAAAGAGAGGGTGCTCCAGTTACGTTTGTGCTTGAATGCGTAAAACAGCGGCTTCTTAAAAAAAATGTAACTTAAACGCCAATGCATTTCGTCGGGCTCTTCGAAAATTAATATCTCGGAACTGGTGCTGTCCAAACAATTCGTTCCAAGTGGATACGTAGCGCGAAGTCAGCGGCTATAATTCGTAGATAGAAATACGTGGCGTGACTCAATTAATATAAAGTTTAACAGCGTAATTACGTTAATTATTTAATTGAACATCTTAGTTTCTCGTAGAAGTAATGGTCGCATCATCAAGTAATTTAAATCAAGGGTTATAATTGTGCTCTCTGCCATAGGCAATCTTTAAAAAATTTGGTGCAGCTAAACAGAGCATCCTGTATATATAACAGCTTCGGACGCACGTCGATTACTGCTTTGCTAAACATAGCCAACCTGCCAACCATGACTCAGCGGAATCAAGTTTCATGATTAAAATTTATGTTTCAACTAATCAAAAAACATTGCAGCGTAGACATTTCCCAATTACTAACTTTTTCGACAGGCTATACTACACGGCAAAGACATACACTAATGATCACCCCCTTCACCAGCAGCAATAACTGTTTTAATTACTCCTTTTTCCCCGGGACGATAACCGAATGGAAATGATGTAGTTTTACAGCCTTCTTTGATGATGTTTATGTCTCATATTACCTATCGATGTCTTTTGTTGTACTTTCACTGGATGCGCATTTCTATTACATGCTGCGCTATATGTTATTTTATTTTCTTTCTGCCTGACTAGTCACGTCATCAAAATTGTATCCCCGCCCAGCTAAAAATACTATTATGGAATCGCGGTACCTGTAAAAAAAATAAACTAACAGAGCAAACTGCTTCGCAAAAAGTGTCAATAGCGGCAATCGCCAACCGTCAACCAGAGGCAGTCAGCGCGCATGTACGCTATAGCCGATCCGACTTGGCTGATCATTGCGCTCTCGCTGTGATATGATCTTGGCACGAAATGGCTCCTACAGCCAGGCCGACGCTTGCGCTTAGAGGATTAACATGCAACGTCGAGATGGTTTGTTCTGTCTATGTGCAGACAAGCAGTCAAAAAGTCCACGGGCCACGTACCAGCAGGCGACGGGGGCGCGGCCTTCTCGGTGTCCCTCTCCGCAGAACGCCGACGCCGGTCGCCAAAATTACTACTACGGTAAGCGCCACGGGTTTCCTCCTCAGTGCTGAATAGAGCGAAAGGGCGAAGACAGCGGGCACGCACGCGGACGATAACTTGGAGAGCGATGCGCCAACTTTCCCGGATGAGAAGTTTGGGCCAAGTTTCACACCTACGCTTTAGATATGGCCAGTTTCTGTGTGCAGAATAGCCCGTGCGAAGCGTGCGCCCCTTGCGGCAGGATCTGCGTAAGACGTTTCCGTGGAGTCTTATAGTTGTAGCTAATAAACCATCGCAGACGCAGCGAAGCTGCCACCCACTTCTTGCCTAAACGCAATCTGTTAGCGCGATCCCAGAAAATCCGGCGTCGGCGTCACGCGTCCATTCCGAACTACACATATGGGCACTAAACTAGTTCTATCGCTAAGAGGGAGAGAGAGAGCTAATGATAAATGAAAGACAGGGAGGTTAACCACAACTGAGCCCGGTTGGCTACCCTACACTACGGGCTGACACGCAGTTCTATCGCTAAAGCTGCTCATGTGTTGTCTAACGTTCTTTACAAAGTTATTCCTCGGAATTTTGAAAATGGCAACACAATTTAATCTTCTCGGACTGAAATATCAAAGGTTCGAAACAGTCTCAGAAGATCGGCCTACGCAAGAGGCCGCATTCCTACCAGAAAACTCCCCTCCCCCCCCCCCCTTCATGCGTAGATTTCTCCGTCAGCGTTTCCCGATAAGCATTACGGTTACATAAACTGCATTTTCCCGGAAGCGTGAGAAGCAGTCAGGGGCCTTTGAATGCTATTGTGTTCAACTCTTAAAGGCGAAGCTTAAGAATCCTCCAAATTTTAGGTAAAGGTGCCGATTTTTAAGGTAGTTTCTCTTTCATGCGGGATTTTAACATTCTTCTCTCCAATTGCGCGCAATCCTTGCAGCACACATCTGAACTGCGCAGTCTGCCCCGCTTGTTGTTTCAAAATATCGCTTTAGTGGGTATACGTCAATGAAATATACGCAAACTGAAGCGCATTTTACCGCACATCTTATCGCACATATTATCGCACATTTTTCGGTGTTTCGGTGCCGTTTGGAGGCTTGCGCTGCTTTTGAGTCATGGTGTTGTTATGGTGTTGCCCAGGTCTTCCGGTCTTGGAAAGTTTGCGCCAGATCACTGGTAGCGCTGTCACCACTGTGGTGTTCAATAGTAGTTTAATGTTTACGGACTGCAGGATTTTGGCAAAGTTTGATGTTCCCGCAGTTCCGACACGCAGCCTGGTATTCATATGTTATGCCTGTAATCGCATGCGCGAGCAAGATAGTGTTGTATACAGTTTAATGGCTTTGGCCAGAAACTGTTCATGACCTTGTTTTCTTTAATCCCGCGGTCCGAAAAATTTTGAAACCGACTGAACGCTGAAGCAGCTGTACGGCATCAGTAAGCAGTAGCTCGTCTCTACAAGCACCGAGAAAATGCTTTTGAATAAGTGTTTGCAAACGGTGGCCTTTCAGTAGCCAAGGTTTGTAAATACATCCGCTGTAATATAGTTCGCAACGCCAAGCCGTTTAGCATGCACGAATAAATCGCTTACTAGCAGCTGCAGCATTATGAGCCTTAGTCAGAAAATAATTCTCTGACAAATTTGTCGCGTACAGTGGCGGTGCCCGAGCGCAAAGGTAAACTCATCCTTGAACGGGTCTCGCAGGCAACAGCTACCCAAGCGGAAGCGAATGCCCTTCAGTCTACGGAATGTACATCGTCTCCACTCCAGACGGCTACCAGAGGCCGAGCTACGGACAGGGATACGGACGACCACGTGTCTGCCAAGCGCAGTCCCGTTATCCCCACGGTCGCTAGCCGGCGGAGCCACAGGGAGAATACGGTCACCAGCCGCCGCAGCTGCAGAGGCGCGGGCAAACGGAACGACCCTAGCTTGAAGGGTCGTCAAGCTAAATTATTAAAGTAGTATTTCCGAGGCGCGCAAGGGCGCAGGTTTCCGTGGGACAGAGGCGCCTAACAACAAGTACGTGTGACGTCATCGATTTTAATGCATCTCGTATTCGGGTCGTTTTGGATGCAGCAAAAGTTTTTGAAGCTCCCCGTGTTCACTCTATTGCTCCTTCAGACTACAGTGGAGCCTATCTTTACTGTTAGAAAATCAACTAGGTGCAAGAACACGCCCTCAAAATCTATGACGTCGCAGCAAGCAGGTGCCGGAACTTCAAGGCGGCGTCGCCACCCGACTTTGGTTTTGGCCTCTTTACTGACTTGGCGAGCCTCCTCTGACGGCACTTCTTTGTCACTATAAAGCGTAACGTACTAACACGACTGAACTTTTTCTCTTTTTGTAGTGTCCCTTTCAAACGTCTGCGGCCGAATTCACAAAGGTTCGCAAGTGCCGTTCACCATTGGCCGGCCGCCTTCGCTAATGCGTTTTACATCACGACTTCCCTGAATTTGCTCTTACGCACTATTCTAGCGCAAAAGCGGTTACGTGGATGTGGACGCTGCATGGCGTACGCCGAAAGGTCCCCGCTATGTTTATACTTTGCCCACGTCTCGTGTCGCGATGCAAAAATAAACATTTCTGTCGGATAATCTGCGTTGCCGGCGACCATGCACGCCAATCCCTGCACTACAGCTCGCGGATACGCGAGTTCGACGGTGCGCCCACGCGCCCGCGCATATGCATAGCCGGCGGCGGGAGATCCTCGTCGTCCCACGCGATTCCTTGGCGCAATAAGTCGCGCTCGCGCGCGTACCTACATGCGTCCCCCCGCCGCATAGTGTGTGTGTGTATTTGTGCTGTGTACATGCGTTAGTGTGTGTGCGCGCGCGTGTAGGCGTGTTTGCCTCTCTCCTTGCCCGCTGGTCTTCGCGCGAGCTTGTGTTCGTGGCGCGGCGGGCGCTTAGCTTACGCGACGTATACGTCGCATATAGTAGTGCCGGTGGACTGAGGGTTCCCGTTTGCTTTTTGCTTTTTGTTTTCTTGCTCGCTTAGTCTCCCTCTCTCTGCATACATGATCGCGGCACTCGCGAAATTTTGTCTTCGTTTTTTGTTTGCTTCGGAGGTCTCGGTCCAAACATGAAGGGAGGAGAAATGCGTGCCACGCCTGTAGCAGGAAAGGTGATGCGCGACGGCTGAAAGCTGCAGGAGTAGGAAGTTCGATCAGTGGGCAACACCCGTCCCGTTGGGGCACGTCCGACGGGCTGCTTTTTTTTTTGGTGGCTCGATCTCTCTTGAACAGCGGATACGACTGTGGTGTGTAGTCCTGACCACGTTTCGGCTGCCTGCGCAATTTGGAGCGACGTTTCTTTGTCAATGGGCCCGCAGTGACTGTGAAGTAGCGACTTCAAACATTTCGGCAAAAGCACCTCGGGCGACATAGTTTGTGAGTATTATTCAATTTTCTCTAGCTGTCTGTTGGATGCGTTAGTGCTGATTCGTAGTTCGGGTGCGACAGTATGACGTCACATTCATCGTCGTCAGCTTAATCCCTCTCCACCGCAGGAAAAAGCTCTATTCCAAAGATCTTCAATTTCCCGTCTTGTTACACATCTCTGTGGGCGTCCGCCATCCTCGACTGCGCTTCCCTTTCCGCGGCACCAGTTCTTAACTCTTAAATTAAATTAGGGGGTTTTACGTGCCAGAGAGAGAGAGAAGTTTAATGATACGAAATGCGGAGAGGTCGTGAAATCACTTTCTGATTATGAGGAACGCCTTAGTGGAGGACTCCGGAAATTTCGACTACCTGGGGTTCTTTAACGTGCACCTAAATCTAAGTACACAGGTGCTTTCGCATTTCGCCCCCATCTAAATGCGGCCACCGTGGCCGGGATCCGATCCCGCGACCTCGTACTCAGCAGCCCAACACCATAGTCACTGAGCAACCGCGGCAACTAATTCTTAACTCTACTATAGACTATAGTAGACCAGCAGTTATCTGTCCTACGCATTACGCTGATCTTGATGGTGATTTAATGCATGGCCTGCTCAACTCCATTCCTTCCCCTGAATCTCGGGTAGAAAATTATCTACCCCCCATTTGCTCTATAATCCACACCGTTTCCTTTCTCGGTAGGTTACGCCTGCCATCTTTCATTCCATGGCTCGTTCGGTGCCTAACTTCTTCTCTGGCTTTTATGTCAACCACCAAGCTTCTGCCTAATATGCAAGTACCGTTATAATTTACTGAGCACGTAATTTTCGTTTAAAGGGTAGCATACCGAGAAGATGTTTTTTTTTTCTCCTAGACAGTGATTCTGACTTATGCTGCCCAGCCTTGTTATACAGTCTGTGGCAAGAACTAGCACAGAAAAATCGGCGACAGCACAGACCTACATGTTCCGTCTTTCTTTATTAAATTTTTTTTTCGTTTTATCTGTCTCATTCATTTACGGAGGTGCCGCACTAATCCCGTCAGACACTTGGATAAGAATTAATTTTGCAAACGATTAATTCGTCACAATATTTAGGCAGTATTTCTGAATCAACGTTCAGTGCGCATAAATGTTCTTAGGTAATCTGGGGTGTTTCGATTCTGCCAGCACACCGCGGCTCTTAAGCGTTCCTTTTCGTTATTTATTACCGCGGAAGGAAAAATTCTGAATATTTGTTACATTTCAGGCCTCAGAGGGCGATCATAGGACGCACGTTTATATTTTCTATAACGGCGTTATAGCACTTCCACCCGCAGCTCCACCAAATATGTTACGTGCACATGGGAAGAAGGCAGACGAGAAGCTATATACAAGTGTATCTACTGATGAATGCGCTGCGCATGGCCAAATGGCAACAGCCCGCTATATAGCCTCCATTCGTAGTCGTCGTCTAAACACCCCTGGCCCATTCGTCATCGAAGATACTGGTCCGTGTCAATAATTAGGACTATTTGCTCATTTACAGGACATCGATCGACAGATCTCAATTTTCCCCCAAAGTATCCTGCAATTCTGTACCCCGCGACTACGCGGCTGCGCGAAGCGACGTTAGCGCCTTCAAACGCATTGACGACAAACTATCGATTTTGCCCGCAGGCCGCCGGTATGCGGCATGAATGGGGCCGTAATTGGCAGTGACGGATGCCGGACGGCGGCTTGGGCCGTCGTTCCTTCTCTCGCCAGAAACGTGCTCTAATGTTGCTCTTTGTGTGCGTTCCTATTCATTTTTATGTGATACTAAAGTCCACGCAGCTTTCACCGTTATTCTTCAATACGCATCTAGATGCAGCGGGAAAAAGATATCTCGGGAGCTCTCAATTCTTTGCTCGCATCCCCTTTCACTTGACAAAACGTGCATCTGTGTGTTCTTACTGGAGCAGACATATTGCGCAGGCGGCGGGATTCTAGAAAGCGTGATGGGCACTTCTTTCGAGCTCTTATTCAACGCGTCAATAGCTGGCGCCCTTGTGATACAGCGGGACTCGTAAATATTTCCGTAGACGGGACATTCATGTCGAGAATCGGAAAGGTGGGAACCCTCTTTTGTTTTATTCCATTGCGCGTGTCTCTTTTCATTGGAGCGAGCGTTTCTGGTTTTCCTAGATTTATGGTTATGGGCCGCCCTTTGAAAACACTGACCTCTTCTCGACAACTGAAATTCTCTTACGTGATGAAGGATTCTTAACACATTCTTCTGTGTGTATTTTTCTTTTAGCAAACCAAACTCATCTTTCCTGGACTTTCCCGTCTCATGGTCAAGTTTTTTGCTTGCTTTGCGCCTGCTTGTGGGTGCGCGCGCGGGCGAGTGCTCGTATCAGTATGCGTTCTTCGGTACAATCTCGCAATAACGCGGGTTTTAAGGTCTACGTCATCGTAACGTTAAGTATAAAAGCGGGGTATATACCTGTTAAACAGCTTGTCCTACTCCCTAGTTGTTGGTTGGTTGATCCTCAAGGATAGGACGCCTTCACACACACGACTCACCCCCTCGACCCCACGTTCCATATAGGCTATACATAAACACACCTGTGCGCGAACTAGGCGCACCTGCCAAGAATCGGAAGGTACGGGAGGTCAAGAACAAAAGCAGAATTTCGACGTAAATAAAATGAGACCAAATAGCTTAGGCAGTATTCGATACATACGTAGTATTAACTAAACAAATCCCACTGTATGTACGTGCGCGCTGAGTTGTGGTGGCAACGTGATTCGTCTTCTTCTTCGCTCATTTTCTTGGACAGCTCGTAACGATGTGTAAAACACGCAAGCGCAAGTATGCCGTAATCAGGCGTTAGAAACTGCAAATTTCAACTTCGATCAGCTACCAATGCCAGGGCCATCGGGCTGTTTCGGCAAGCTTTGTCTGTCCCCGTGTCATATTCTTTGCAGCTCCTGCCTCTCAGTGCCCATTCGTCTTGCCATTGGACAGCATCATCGTCGTTTTTGCTGCGCCACCAGCCATGGGCCGGAAGACCACCGAATATCGCTGCCTGTGAAACCGCACCGCCCGACTGGGGCGGAGCCCACGTGGCCGCGCAGGGTCCAGTTGTCCCCACCGGCGCTCACACAGCCACCGCCGACGTCATGGCATCGCGGACGAGCAGCAACGGTACGTTCTCACGAAACCGAATAAGGGCAAAGGGCTGGACAAACATGAAAGGCGCGCAATGTACCACAGTAGGTGCCTAGCGCACAGGTACCAGCTATACCCGCGCAGTCCAGGAGGCAAACATTCGGACAGAGTTGTCTTTCTTGTTGACTTAATTGCTTGCGTGGAGACAATGTTTATTAAAGCGAAGTCTCCTTTTCTCCCTCTTCCTTCGACTTCTTCCCTGCTGCTGCTGTCACTGTTTTGCACTCCGCGTCGGGAGCTAGTTCACAGCATGCA
Source organism: Dermacentor variabilis (assembly GCF_050947875.1). NCBI lineage: Eukaryota > Metazoa > Arthropoda > Arachnida > Ixodida > Ixodidae > Dermacentor > Dermacentor variabilis. Next base: position 154,060,487 of record NC_134569.1, on the reverse strand, counting down.
TATACATGGAAGGAGCGTAGCAGAGAGGAAAGGCGACGAGAGAAACTTATTTGTACGCTTCCATCATGTGTGCCACAATGCCCCTCTGAAGCTACCTGGGCGTCGCTACAATAGCCTCTTGATGGCTGTTGTCGTCACTAGCCGCCATATAGCCGTTGAGAGTCTCTTGACGACTGTTGTACCGACGTGCAACAGTCCAGAGGGGACGTAGATAGAATGGTATAGAGGAGGCTGGGAATATGTAGAACCGACGCCGTCGCGAAACGAGTGAATAACAGCCTTGTTACTCTTCACTTGCACATTCCATGCATGGGGGAGGGTGGAAGGGCGAAAAGGCGAGGTAAGAAGGCAAAGAAACGCGTTTGCGGACTAACTAGATAAAATTGCGGTGCGGTACGTTTCTGCTATTTCTGAAAAATGAACCGTGCAAATTTGTCAAGCGGAGAACTGACGCAGTGCATGCAGAAGCAGAGTCACCTTAAAGCACTTGAGCAAAAGCCGTTTGAGGCATTGTCAATGCTAATCTTCTCGGAGGTTATGAACATTGGCGCACAACAACGCCTCAAGCAAACAAGTCTCGCGATGTGTTCTGCGTACAGCGCAGACAAACAGCAGTGGTGCACGGAAGACAACGTTTAATATCCACTCACCACTTTCATATCACGACTAAACGCTGAAGAAATTAAGCTTTCTCTCGCCATCAGCGTCCCCGCTACTTATCGTCAATCAAAGGAAACAGCACAGAAAGCTTCGCTTATATCAATTCCCACAGTACGTAGGATCGGCGTGGTTCTTTTGTGTTACCTGGCCTCGTGAAAGAGTCGCGTATAGTAAAACTATATATGAAGTCATTGACTCCCTTTATGGTAATAAGTAATGGACCCAGTACAGGCCCATGCAAAACGCGCCGCACATACTGCATGCGGGCATCGTATATCGAATACGTGGCACCTTCCTGTTTTGCGGATAACCACTAAGACCCGAATTCAAAAAAGATTTTCGTTAGTAAGTGCTCTTTGGCATTGGCTGGCCGCCTTTGCTGATAATATATCCAGAATCAGGATAGGCTGGAATTTTCTTTTATGAACATATCTGGCGTCAGAGCTTTTTGTGAGTACGGGCCCAGATAAAAAACAGAATAATTAACAGATGGTGTCGGCGCCAATTGCAAACAGGAGAAAGCGCGTGCGCCATAAAGTTCGACGTTAACCGAGTGTGTTCACGCAGTAGTGAGATGGTTCCGTTAACATCGCTGCCATCGAAGAAAATTGCGTGTGTCGAAAGAATCCACAGAACGAACAGTAGTCACTGACACGCTCACCTACAAGTGACTATAGACTGGCAGGTGAATTTGCGGCTGTGGAAGTCACGTGAGAAATCCTCGTATACTCTGGACTAGCTTTCGGTTACGCTGGTTTGCACAGTGCTGAGCATCGCGCTGGCCGTCCAGGGAAGCCAGGTGCCGAGAAGTCGTTTTATTCGGAAAATTTTATGTCGCCTTGACATCGCACGCCTCTATGCTGGGTAGCGATCGAATGTCTTTCCTCGTGATCCAGCATGACGGGTCCCCCGCAGCGAGTATAGCTTAGAAATGTTGCCAGTGGAGCACCGGCATGAAGTACTCTTTAGGCCATTTTTTTTTATATTTTTCTTACTCTGGTCGAGGTTAGATGTACTGTACGCCCGACAACCGGATTTCAAAACTGCTCTGGCTCAATAATATGGCGTGGCGGTGAGGTTAAGAGATGTCGCCGCCTGTATACGGTGGTGAATAAACCCACTCAAATCACGCTTAAGATCTAAACACATGAAGCATTTCTGCAGGTGCACCTTGACGTCCCCAAAAAACCGCGCTGTTGTACTAGTTCTCCACTATAGCGCGTGCCTTATCATACGTCGGCTTAATCTACCACGAGGATAATCCGCGCAAGGTGTTCGGGTTCACATACCAACGCGTGGTGCAAACCTATCGCCGCGTGACTAATACCCCTGTCAAGCGGGCAAGTTAAGTGCACTTACTGGGAGTGCACTTCGGGACCTTGAGTCACACTTTAGGCAACGCGCTTCTTAACGGGAAAACAGAGTGCACTCCCAGTAAAAAAAAAATGGCGACAGACTAAGAGCGCGTTTTTAAAGGTGTAAATTAACAAGAGAAAGCTGCTAAAAAGCGATTGTTTTAAGTAGAGTTATATATAAAAACAAACTTCATCTATTTGTCTCAACAAAAAACGAAGACGTTTTTATTATAAATCTGTTGCAAGTCAATGCTGGCCAAGACGAATGCCTAGCAAATCGAAAACAACATGGCGGCGTGCGGCAGTTGATCCTGCTAGAACAGAATATGAGCAGTTATATATGAGCAAAGACGGCGAGTTCGATATTTAGCTACACTGCAAAATGCCACGCACACGGCTCAAAGCACGACCGGCATGGTCCCCCCCCCCCCACCCCCCAGCATGCTTTCACACCAAAATAAACACGAACTGAATGAACCTGGCGGCGCCGCAGTGCCGCATCATTCTGGCGCCGTTAGTTGCGTACATGATAAATTCGTTTCTTTATTGTGCTATTTCGCTTTTCGCTAAACACAAATTATATTGTTAAAAGCTGTTCACTAACTGAAATGAACTTCTGTGTCCTTTTTCTATGCATTACATTTTGCGTCCTTGAAAGCGTTGGCGGCGAGGCTACGTACTCGGCCAGCAAAGTGCGTTCCGTGAACGTACTCCGACTTGAGTGCACTCATCTGAGAGTACACTCCGCTGCGACGTTAAGATTTGGGAAAGTGCACTTAAAAACTGAGTGCACTCGCCGTAAGTGCACTTAACTTGCCCGCTTGACAGGGGTATAACGTTTTGTGCTGTTGCCGTTTCGCAGGCACCCCCGTGGACGAGGTCGAGGAAGTGTTTCGGGTGCTGCGCGGCCAGGAGCGCGTGCTGGGCGTAATCGCCACCACGGCCGACGGGGCGCCGATCAAGTCGACGCTCGAGGACGCCGCCGAGACCAGCCGGTACGCGCAGCTCGCGGCGGGCCTCTGCGACCAGGCCAGGAGCGCCATGAGCGACGCGGGACCCGGCGAGGAGCCGACGTTCTTCAAGATGAAGACCCGCCGCCACGAAGTCATCATCTCGCCAAGCAAGAGGTACACGCTCGTCGTGCTCACCGAAGTCCCACAGCCGCCACCCACCGAGGCCGGACAATGAGGAAGTGGACAATGCCGCCTCGCAAGATCGTTATGGACTATACCTGCGCGCGCCGGGCAGTTGCCGCGTGAAATTGAGTGATTCAGCAAAATTACAGAGCCACGGCAGATTCATCACTTTTGCTGCGTGCGCTAGCGAAGACGGTGCTTTTGCGGTTTTATTACAAAGCCGTAGTTGGGAGACGACACTGTCGAGGGTCTCGAAACAGGCGTGCGGCGAGAAGCGATGCGAAAATAGAAAATTCAGCATATCGCACGAGCAGCTGAGTGAGGTGCACCTTTCTTCCGTGCGATGTCTTCGCATCTTTCGCATCACATGGCGCATCACAGAAGTAGGAACACATACTAATGCGCTTAGTGGATAACATGGCACTCAATACGTTACCAGCTCTTATAGCTGCCACAGTAAAATTGTTCTCATTGTGCGAGTATGTGTCCGCCTAGTTGAAGCCTCATATATGTTGTCACAAGCCTGTTAAAAGCGAGTGCCACATTACACGCACCGTACGGGCGGTTATAGAGCTGTAACGATTACAATGGGGACGATCGGCTCCGTTTTGTGCAGTGTTGTATACGAGAGTAAGTGTAGAGTTGAAGCGCGAATTGTTACAGGGGACAGGGAACCATAGACATAGACACAATTTTGCCTATACAACATGCTGTCTACATTAGAGCGTACACAACACGGCTCCCAAGCCGTGTTGTATACGTTTTCATATAGACAGCGTTGCTGGAATGGAAGCCCTGCCAACAGACTCCAAATATTAATAATTTGTCTTGCTTGCTGCGTTTACGCTTCCCTTAGGCGGAGGAATTACATGGTCGGTGCTGCTAACCGGAGTCAGGAGGGTCAATGTAGTATCAGCGAGTGCACCTCGACACCGGAAGAGTCACTTTCGAGCGCTGGGCTAGAAAAAAAAAGTGCCATTTGGAATCGATGGCAGTTTCGATACGTAAATCAGCCAGCGCCTAGTATACTTATATACTTGTTTTAGCCTATATTTGCGAAATAACATTCGCATGATCAGTTGTCCCGAGTGAAGACCAGACGACGTTGCACCCAACACCAAAGCGACGCGCTGGACGTTTGTGCGTTCCGGCAGCGGCTAATCTCCAGGCCTACACAAAGCGACCCGGATGTCGTTGGCGAAAGAAGAATGGTTCTTTTTACGAGTAGGGGTGGGGCTCAAAACATTTTAAATCAAAAGGAAACCGGTTTCAGTATTAGCGCCGACCACCCACTGAGAATTTTTTTTTTATTGAACCCTACAGGCCAAAGGGCATTGTGTAAGGGGGGTTACAAGATCAAAATGAATATCAGAGAACAGGGCGCAAACACTAAGCATTACGTAATTAGAAAGCATTTCGGCAAGCATATTTGCCAAATATAAACACAATGCAGAATAGCAATACATGACGATGCATACAAAAATATCAGAATTACATGCAAAAGAGAAGGCTAGCATGGTCACAAAATACACATGCATTCTCCTAACAGCACAAGTTAAACACGTGCTCACGGAAAGAAAGACAAGGATTTGTTAATGATGCACTCGCACCAGGAAGATCATACCATAGTGATATGGCGGGTGGAAGTGCAGATGACTTGAAATATTTTGTACTTCCGAAAATGATGCAAATGTCTAGACGTGCGCAGTGGAGTGCTAAGTGGCAGGGGCGAAGACCGATCCGTACACACGTGCTTGCGTAGCAAGCACAGAAGCGATACTAAGTGACAATGTCTAAAGGCGGGAGGACGTTTTCTTTTTTCCATTTCAGACACGCTGGATTGCCGGTTATAGTTGTTGGAGATGAACCTGGCAGCTCTGTTTTGTATTGATTATAGTTTTGTGATCAGATAGATCTGGTGCGGTGACCATATCTGCGATGTAAATTCAGACTGGGGGCGTACATAAGTTACGGAGGCTAATTTACGGACATGAGCGGGCGATTTATTCAGGTTCCGGCAGAGATAACCAAGTGAGCGGGATGCTTTAGCACAGACGGAAGTAGTATGGTCGGACCAGGAAAGTTTAGGCGTCAAATGAGTGCCGAGACATTTGTACGTCGAAGTTTAGGACACAGGCAGGTTATTTAAAGATTAAGAGAACTTGGAATTAACGTGTTTACGGCTGAAAGTCATCATATTACATTTGGAGGAGTTGAGCGTCGTGAGCCATTTTTCACACCACCTAGAAGTATTATTAAGGTCCAGCTGAAGAAGGTGATGCCCATCACATTATTTTATTTCACGGTATATTAAACAATCATCAGCAAGCAAACGCACACAGGATACTGTATCAGTTGGCAAGTCATTAATATAAATAAGGAACAACAAAGGGCCTATAACACTGCCTTGTGGAACACCCGAGATAACACAAGCAGATGACGAGGAGTAATGATTAAGAAAGGCAAACTGCACGAGAAAGGAAAGAAAGTTACGAAGCCATAAAAATGTTAGGGATTCGAGACGAAGCCTCACGATTTGGAGATTAGACGGCAATGGGCTACACGATCAAACGTCTTTGAAAAATCAAGAAAGATTAAAACTATCTGTTCATTTTGATCCATATTAAAATTCAGATCGCTTGTTAGCTCGAGCAGTTGTGTGTAACACGAATAACCTTTTCTGAAGCCGTGCTGGTTAGGAAAGAAAAACTTATTAGACTCAAGATGACGGGGAACGTTAGAGGAAACAACGTGCTCGAGTAATTTACAACATAAGCATGTGAGCGAGATGGGTCTGTAACTTTCAGGAGAACTTCTTTCCCCGTTTTTAAAAACTGGAATTATTTTCGCCGTTTTCCACTCCGCAGGGAGTTGACCTGTCTGTAATGATTGCTGAAATATAAGACATTTCGCTTGACATGGGCTTTGTATACTTCAGCACCTTAGAGTTGATGTTATCAATTCCAGACGAAGTAGAAAGGTTGAGGTTTGTCGTTTAGAAGTCATATGCCTTCAGCAGTTATGGTATTGTGTTCCATATACGGCCAGTCAATTTCGGGGACAAATGGTACTCCGGAATGATCTTCCTTTGTGAAGACAGATGAAAAGAATTCGTTGAACACAGACAGACGCCCTACATAAGAAACGGGCACGTGTGTGTCCCCACGTAAAGAAATGTGATTGCTATCTTTCTGCGGCGCAATCGCCTGCCAGAACTTTTTTTTTTTGGCGTAGATTTTAGCATTCCGGGGGAGATCGTAAGAAAAGTGTTTATCCTTAGAGTCACATACAGGAAGCACGGTATGATTTGGCACAGTCCTTATCATTCATCCAGTCGGACTGATTACCTGTCAATAAGGCTTTCTCGTATAAGAAAAAGAAACTTTATTGAAAAGAATGGTCCGGCAGCTTTGGTTGTGGTGGCCTCCAGTGGCGGGCGGCATCTTCGGCTTGCGGGACGACCCAGAGCTGGTCTGCCAACTCTGAACTTTTTGAGGGTCGGCGTTTCTTTTCATTTCTAAGCCTTCTTGAGGATTTGTTAAACCAATGATTTTACTTTTCGTTGCTCACATGGGCTAACAGGACGTGCAAGTCGACCAACTCGCAAGTCTTATCCCTGAAAAGAACCCAGTTTTCATGAACCGTTCTAGAAGAAAAGTGTGGCGGAAATGTATGAGGAAAGAAGATTTCAACAGGAGCGTTCATTTGAGAGTAGTTAGCCTTATTGTAGTCACGTATCTTTTTAATTTTCGCGACAGGAGTGCCTGTGAGCCTTTCCCACTCTTAACTGCATTAACTTGTGATCGATAAAGTCATCATAATATGCAGTGTCGCCGATGCTATCAGTAACGCTGCTGAGAAAGAGGTCGAAAGTATTCGGGCCACGTGTAGGATCGTTAACAATTTGAGACGGGTTTAAGTCCAAAGACATATTTCGAAAGTCATGGGATGTAGTGTTAGCGGTAGGTAAAGAAGGCCAATCAATATCTGGAAAGTTGAAGTCACCAAAGAAATACATGTGGTAGCAAGGTAGCAGTTTCAATGCTATGGCGGAGATTTTCAACAAAACAATGACCGTGGTCCGGTGGACGGTAACATACACCAATAAGTGCCTTTGTCAAAGACGAGACAAAAGTCCGTCCAGACGATTTCAAGTGGCGAAAGTGTGTCAACTACAAATGACCCAATGGTTTTTTTTTTCGTTTTTTTTTTTGTACGGCTATCAGAACATTTCCGATTTTCCTTTCTTAGCGGTTAGGACGATATATGCAATATGTGTTATTGTCAAAAAGAATTTCACTCTTATTTATCTCAGGGTGCAGCCAGGTTCCTGTTAGTATAAGAATATCTGCGTTGTTATCATCAAAGAAAGAACATATTTGTGGTCCCGCTTCGGAAGTAAGCTGCGTATATAAGCGAAAGTTACTGATAAAGACGGTACCGATGTACTTCTTCCAGCGAATGTATGTGTAAGCGGGACTGTTTCTCGAGCTAGCTAGCTGCGTGAGACGACGGAATCTGTTCCACTGTCGTAAAGATAAGTCCTGCCACCCATGCGCATTTTGTCAAGAGACAACCTGAACTTATCCTCCGCTTTGGCGTAATGTACGAATATGTTTCTCGCGCCAGCCGTGTGGCAGCAGAAAAATCTTCGCTGATAAAAAAGCCTGAATCTTTACGTTTCCGAGCAGCAGCTAAGATCGTTATTATTGGCCGTTGCTTGTCAGGAGCAAACCTTCCTCTACGGTGGGTTCTTTCGAATTGCGATCCGGTAATTGCAATTGCTAGCTGTTCTGAGCAAAAGTCTTAATTTTGGTTTAAAGGCTAGCCAGTCTTCTTTAGGGTCATCACTGATGCCGAAGAACAGCAAGTTCGAACACCCAGATTTATTTCCAGAGTTATCGCATCTTGAATGAATAGATTGTAGTTGTTTTGTGATGTCGGACATAACATTATTATTAAGCGAAACACTGGTTGTAGTGCCGCCGGGGGAAGTAATGGTAGTTTCTAGGGCACATACACTGACCATCAGAGGTTTGATTTCGCTGACAGTGGCCATTTGTTTTTCTTTAACGCCCCTTACTTCATCCAGTATTTCCGCGTGTCCTGTCTGAAGTCTTCCAATTACATCAAGAACAGATGTAAAAGCATTGTCATAAGAATCCGGGTTTTCTCTTCGATATGACCACACAGAATCAGTGAGAAATCAAGCAATGAAGCGCGAATATGCTACAACAAAAAGTAACCTTTCGTCCTATCGCACAGTTCTGCTGGGTACGACACCGGTACAAAACAGTAGTTAGTGCTTTCAATACAGGTGCAATGGTTCAAGTAACTAACCTGGAAAAGTGAGCACGGGTGAGTATCCCGTTCTGGTAGCGGTGCTGTACCCAAACGAGGCCGGTGAACGTGGACGTTTATATGTCGTGCCGAGTACAAGGTATATGTAAACTGGTAGCGAAGCCGGCGAAGCTTCCACAGAAACCCACATGTCAAGGAAATGGCGGCTCGTTGCAACCGTCGCCATCTACGTATCGGGGGCACAAGTAACAGCAAGAAAAAAATATAAACAAGTGACGTCACAACCGGAAATGGCAGCGACGTCAACATCTTATGGCGCTTGGCGCGAACGTGTGAATTTCTTTAGCGTCCGGCATTTGGACCACTACGCCAGCAGTTTCCTTTTGAGGCTGAGCCGAGCTTGCGACTCGCCTCGGCTGAAACGCCAGCATGTCATTAAACTATATGAGTGACATATGTCTTAATGTGAACCTGACTAGGATGTTACTGACGGCATTTGCTCCTGCAGTTTCCTTGGGAAGGTGAGCGAATAGGATGGAAATAAATGACAGTGCCACAGAGGTTTCAAAAGCATGCATCATCACTTTTACTCGTCTAGAATAATGCAACAAATATAACTGACCAAACAAAACATGCTTCAATGGATGAAAAGTAATATCGCCAGCGCACAGCCATTATGTATAGCAACATATGTGAAACATTTTCACAGAATCAGTCGCAATTCTGTGCAACAGAAAGGTTGAAATTCGGGCCAGTTGGTACATAGTTGAAGGAAAAAAACCAGTCACGAAAGACAAGACGAGAGGTCAACCTCTCTTCTTGTCTTTTGTGACTGGTTTTTTTTTTCCTTCAACTGTGCGACACCATGTATTCAAATCGAACACCTATCAGACAACATTACCTCACAGTGTCATTTAGAAAGCATTCGATTTAATAATTTTTCTGCCCATCTGACACTCTGTGCCTGTGTTAAGGAATGAACGAACATATCGCGACGTTTCTTCGCCGAGCATTCCGCATTTATCGTCGCGACGAGACACAGCGCGTCGGTTGCCGCAGCGTGAACTTGCACGATAACAAAAATCCTGCACTCTTTCTTTTCACCAATGAATGCCGTGCGCTAGGTCACGCAATATTTGAAGTGAAGTGCACGCCATACCCTGAACAAACATGCGAGAAAATAAAAAGAAATAAAACTAGGATGCAACCTCTACGTTCCGGTGAGCAACACCGTTCCGCACGGCATAGTAGCTGGTGTGCACAGTTGTGCCAACTCTTGCGGTCACCAAGAACGAACTAATAAGTTGTGGAATAGAAAACATTAACATCTGCTGTTTTAGCACAGCAAAAATATTTGAAACGGAATATATACTCGTGTGACAGTACTCTGACTAAAAATTTTCGAACTTTTTTTTTTTTTAGCTTCAGTGTTTGACACCCCCCCCCCCCCCCACACACACACACTCATCTAGTCGCACTTCAATCGTGCACCACTAACTAACTCTAGCTGTGCCCCAATACTCGCCGTAGACGGCAAAGTGGACGGCCATGTGGACAGCGGCCATCTTAAGTCTCGTTCCAATTCTCACGAAGACGTCAAAGTAGACAGCTTCGCGAAGGCAACATCGAAGTCAAAAACGATGCAGGCTACTTTCCTGTCCAAACAAGATGGTGGCTGAACAGGAGGCTTGGCCGATTTTTCTTCAACTGCGAGGCTTTCTTTCTGGGAAACCTGTACGGGTTTCCTTTGAAGCTTCGGGTTACAATTAGGGTGGATGCCAATTCGCTGACGATGTTTAGCCATAAGGCCAAGTATGCTGACGTCGATCATAAGATAATGAACAATGGTACTGCACGCGCTTCTCTTAGCAGCTCTCACGCGTGGCAACGGCAGTAATCATGAGAAAGGTGCGAGGTTCTGTAGCGCGATGTCATGACGCGCCCGCCTCCTCGATACCGAAACCGTAGCGACCACGTAGAAACAAGTGCTATATTCAATTATTTAGTGTGCTCTGATTATTGCCAGTATTCTTGCAATGTTTAGAGGGTTCGGACCTTTCCTGAAGGGGAAAAATATTACGTCGGAAACGTCTTCTTTAAGTTAGGAGGGAGATATGAGCAGTATGAATATCTTGGTAAAACGAACGAGAAGAAAGGGGGTTAACCAAGGGGCCCGATTTTTATTACTCATATCATAAGAAGCCAACAAACACTGACACCAAGGACAACATAGGGGAAATTACCTGCGCTTAATAAATGAAATAAAGAAACGATAAAATAATGTAAATTAAAGTGGATGAAAAAACAACTTGCCGCAGGTGAGGAACGATCCCACGACCTTCGCATTTCCCGTGCGATGCTCTACCAATTGAGATACCGCGGTGCCATTTCCCCATCCACTTTCTTGGGTATTTGGGTCTGGGAGTGTTAGCCAGCGCCACCACTCACAGACCATGGCGATGGATGTGAAACATCCTTTCTGCCGCAGGCGTCACGAGAACCTACAACGCAGACAATATAGCACGCCACACCGCACGCTCACTCGAGCTCAAGCAGTTACACTCAGAATGCTACAAACAGACACATACCCCACTCAAAACAGATTACACCATTACATGCCTGAGCTCTACGACAAGTCTTATTGCACCAATTGCAATACATCCCTTAACGTTTATCATTTACTCTGGCCGTGCTCGCAAGCTCACGTAAACTACGAACAGGACAAGCGCAAGTTTGAAGAGGCAATCCGGAGCGAAGAACTCGCTCCCCAACTCTGGGCCGTCCAGCAGGTCCACGACGCCGCCAGGAAACTCAACCTCCCGGTTCCGTCGTGGGAGACGCCCACTCCATGAGAGCCCGCAGCTCTCGTGGCCTGCAGGACCTGAATAAAGTTGATTTCCTTCCTTCCTTTTTGGGTGAAGGCAACGGTCAAACGGTGAAATGGCGCCACGGTAGCTCAATTCACAAATCAAGCAATGTAGTGCGGATACGAGCTATGAGATGAAATGAAGACGACAAAAACAGAGACATATATTCAAAGGCACATTTACGCCTTCTTAGATAAGACTTAAATATTCAACATTTACCATCTTTGGGGTCCTCAATCCCTGGGCAGGTAGATTGGCGATGCCATTCACGATTTTATTACAGGGTCAGAAAGATTTCGACTATAAAATCAAAACTTGGAGTTTTGTTGTGTTCGTACATCATCAATTAGATTAACTGTATTTTTTCTATTTATTCCTTCATTCTATCGAAATCATAGGCTAGAATCTAAGTTATTTCTCGTATGCCAATTCACAAATTCTGTTTACATTATTTTATCTCTTCTTTATTGTTGTGATATTGAACTACCCGGTTCTTGGCCAATCCCGCACAGAGTGTATGTGTCACTAACATATAGGCTGTACATGTACATCTATAATACCGAAAGCAAACACCGTGATCTATAAGGAATCACGACTACCTTCCCTAGAAATGAGATTTGAAATACTACCCGTTCAAACATCCATAAAACTCTACGAGTGTCCACGAAGGAGGTTCTAATCGAGCTTTATCAGTCAACCAGCTGTATATTTCGGAGTCTCATCGCCTCGGTTTCACACGCTATGGGTGATTATAACACAATCGTTAATGAGATAGCTAAATGTAAATATAAATTATGTAATCACAATGAGAAGTATCTCAAATTCATTGGTTATTACTAATGATGACATATACCCGAACAATCCAAAACTGTTCCTCTGGCATATTCTTAACGGCTTAATCCAACATCACTCCACACAAAACTCAGCTCCACACAAAACTAATTATAGAAACGGATGCTTCGCAGTGTGAGAAGAGGCCGTAGTTGGTGTTTTCTCGTAGTCATATGACTGGAATTTTTCTGTTCGGCCAGCAGACTTCATTCCGATATTCCTGGCGAAATTCCTTGCTGTTGTCCCAGGATTGCGTAAGCAATACAACCTTCTACGACAACAGGGGTGATAATCACAGATTCTCTATCGTTCCGAGACTAAATTGCTGCTCCCAGCAAGTTGCATACATTAGTCACTTGCGGAATTTAAGATTATGGGTACCTGGGCACAGATACATTATGAATGATGCGGCAGGCAGTTTGGTCAAGGCTTCATTGCAGGCCTCGTGTTTTCACGTATTCCAACAATGGGTTTTATCATGTCTGTCAGATTTCGAAGATACCCCCTTTTGAAATCGAAATCAAATCTGACGTCATCAACGGAACTACACCACTTACAGTTCCCTTGGAGCAGAAAATTTTGCAAAACGAGAGACAGCTGTGATATTAACGAAACTGCGATGCCGAGTCCAACCTCTAAATTTATACATGCATCGACCTGGTCTGGTGATTTCCCCTTTGTGCCATTTCTGCAACACATTAGAAACAATTGAACATTACTTATTGGACTGCCGGTGCTTCTCCTCCCTGAGAAAAAATTGGCTGAAGGCTTAGCTCGGTTAAGCCTGGAAGATTGCGCCTTGTTTCGGCTGATGGTGCGGACATGCTTGCCCTTTGTTAAACTTATGGCCATACATCATCCGACATAGCGCAAGGCAGCGCGCCGACCCCTGCGAGGAGCCGAGCTGTAGCCCCATTTATCCTCCTAGCGTGACGTCACACCAGTGAGCGTCCTCTCTCGGTAGCTCCGCAGCAGCGGCGCGCAAGGCTTCGCCTCCACCATCGATGCCGCGAGCTGGGGCCCCCGTCACACGGTCACGTGACGCGCAGCTGTGTAAGGAAGCGCCACGACCACCAATGGGCCGAAAGTGCGAGCAGTATTGCTTTCGCAATAAAAGGACAGTTTAAAATACAGTGCGACAGCTCGCCCAGCCATTGAACTCTCCGGTGCTTCTGCCTTTCGGAGCTTCTGTGCCTGGACACTCACACAGGTATGTATGCATCGCCATGTAGAAATTCATAGTTGAATCAAACCGATTTCGTTCTTAATCGCGTTATTCATTTCAAACTTCCCTCACTGCCTCACTTTATATATATATTTTTTTTTCTGTGTTCTGTTCATTTTCTACTTGTTTTAATTTATCGAAATAATGGATATCTAAATGTATTCACTTAACACATACGTAAAATCTGCCCGACACTTGGCCAAATAATTCCCGTGAGTGGGTACGTGCCAAAGACCTGAAAGTCACCCTCACCATCACCACCAACGCCGTCCACCGCAACAACAGTTACATGGAATTGAGGCATTACAGTGCCTTCCGGCATCGGTGGTGTGCAAACGGTCGAAGCGGTCCGGTATTTTAATACGAGGCCACACCACCGAAACTCTTAGCGCATGTGAACGAAGGCCGCCACATTCGTTGCCATCGCGTCCGTTTCGCGAGCCTTCTGCGAACGTCAGGAGTGCTTCGGGCCGCGTCATCAGGACTGCTTGCATTGCGAACCCCTGCCACCGACGTCGCTGCCGTCGCGCTGACCCCCGTCTCCCGGGTCGCGGTTCTCGCCCCCCGAGTCGGCGGCCGATGGACTGTCCTCGGTCTCTTCCAATGGAGGCGATAGGAGGCACGTGCTCGGTGTGTGGCTGGCACTCGGGACAGCGGGACAGCCGCCGCCCGGGGACACGGGTGACTTGGTCCTGGACGAAAAAGGCACTCGATCGGTACCGTACCAATACCGTACCGGCGTTGGTGTTTCCACGCGCACTTGAAATATCGCAGGTATATAAGCTGTCTAATTTGCTAGGCCCTTTTCCTCAGGAGCAACGGCAAAAGTCCGGGAAGTAGTGACCAATGAATTGTAAATCATTGTATGCTGACAGCGCATACAGTGCTGCTCTGGACATCCGTGCCAGGATCAAGCCGGAAGTCGTAATAAAACCGTTATTGATTAACTTTCGCAAGATTGACGCTCCCCGTCTGCCTGGGTTCTTGCGACCCTCGGTCGCACCACAGCTCGCCGATCGCGACCCTGGAGCCTTGTCAGACAGGAAAGAGTTCACACTGCGCCAAGTGTACTCGCCACCCGAAGCTAGAGCTTACCAACCGTTATCATCTTTCATAATCCGTCACGCTATTTGCAGCTGCTTTCCACCTGCAGGCACGTGGACTGGAGAAAGGTTGTCAGCAGACGGCGCGGAAGGTACTGGAGCCGCGTGCCGCCGTGGTATCCAGGCGCCGGCACTTTTTTTCACAAAGCAACGCCATAATCTAGTTCACGCGAGTAGCGGCGACTTGAGATGATGATGATCGGGATGATTAGTATAGTAGTAGTAGTAGTAGCAGTAGTAGTAGTAGTAGCAGTAGTAGTAGTAGTAGTAGGAGTAGTAGTGGCCTCCCCGTGGAAACGGGGCGGCAACAAACAAGACACTTCACAACACGATGCGCGGAGTCGTGTCCGGACTTATGCAGCAGCAGGCGCATGGCTCGTCCTCTTGCGAGCATGTGCTCGAGCAATGATTTTCCTCAGAAAGCCACCTCAGACCTCAAATGGCAAGTCACTGCCCATTGTGTTATCGTACATACTTTCTGTATTTCTTTCTTACTGTATTTGTAAATCTTCGTGATTTTCTTTCTTTCCATCCTTTGCATGCAATTAACCCTCTCTGTCTCTATTTTTTTTTTTTCTGACGCCGGGTTGTGTATTTACATTTTCAAATGCCATTTAACTAACTTTCTTGACAGCTTCCTGCATTCTGTGCTCACGCTTCTAATGTGCAGATATTTGTGCGCTTTAACCACCCATTTCTCTTCACCCATGTTCCTGAGTCTTCAAAACTAATTTTGCCCTTCGCTTATCTGACTTTAAAAGAGGCCCATGTCCCCCTGTAGTGCATCGCTTTTGGTATTAACGGGGTCCCAATTCCAATCGGTCGACCGACCTTTCGTTAACTTCCAATCCTTACAAGATCTCCGGTTTGAAGCACAGAACGGGATTTGTGAATGTTAGCGCTGGCACCATCCCGTTCCAAATTTCCATATTTTTCCCCGCCATATTTATTGCGGCCCAATAGTGTTCTATGTTTCATTACAGCTGCATTCCACTTCGCCTTAATCCTCAGATTATGTTGGCCGATGTTTGAGTAGACTTTTCCTTCGTTAATGCAAACACCCGGGAATTTATATATTGATTCGCTATTTGCGTGGCGCTGTTGAATTGACACCACGTCATTACTCGGCTCTTCTTTAAAGGCCATAATTCCCGATTTCTCAGTGCTAAACTTAACACCTAAATTTGTCGCTTCACTGCCACACATATTCGAAATTAAGCCTCTGTAAATACCTTGCGCGTTGTCCCTTAGTAGCATAATGTAGTCCGCATACATCAGCCCGAGGGCCTTCTGTTGCACCTTTTGCCCATTACGAATGTGAGATAGATAAAGTCTTAACTGCTTTCCCGTGGCCTTTCTATGCCCTTAACATAAAGCGTGCACAGAAATGGAGACATTGGACGTGCTTGCTTCAGTACATGGTGAATTTTCGCTAGTTCTGTGTACTCCCGGCCTTGCCGTACTATCTGTACTATGTTGACACTGTATAGGTCCCTGAGCAGCTCCAGAAAATCGTCATCTATGCCCTCGTGTTTTAGCATATCCCACAGCAATTCACTGTCTGCGTTCTCGTAAGTTCTCTTAATACCTAGAAATGCTATTCATACAGGTCTATTCTGAGCTATTGAAATCGCTGTATACATTGATCCTCTAAGCGGCTGCCTGGCGTGAATTCATACTGTAGTTTCCAGGATACATTATTTTTCTCCACCAGTATCGACAACTCTTATTCTATGGCTTTAATGGTCATTCTATAAACCACCAACCTTACTCATCATCTGTATACGAGCTCCTGTTATCCTTATCATCTTTGCCTTTATAGATGAAGTTCACCCTGCTTTCACTCCATCCAATCAGAATTTCCTTCGATTTAATCAGATGCTCGATGACCACAGTCAGCTGTGTCTTGCTCTTTGAACCCAGCTCTTTGATCATCTCCATTGAGATTTCGCCCGGTCCTGCTGTTGGGTTATTAGGGACATTTACAGCTTTATTCTATTTCAATTAAAGTTCTTACGTTATATATTGTGCTCTTTGAAGTGGAGTTGTTTGAACTTTCTTTCTTGCCAAAGTTTTTGCCAATAACGTCGATGATGCACCGCACCATGTCGTCTTTTTCGAAGATATTATTGTCTTCGCCCCACATAAAGGTTCCTGAAATTTTATTTCGCGCTTCTAGTTCTGTTACATGGTTTCAGAATCATTTTGTGTGCCTTTATCTTTTTGTCTTGTTTATTTCTTAATGCAATGTTATCAGTGTTAAATTGTACATCTAATTCTTTGTTGAACTAATTCAATTTCCACCCTTTTCTTTTCCCGGTACTTAATTGTTCCACTTAAGCAGTACCTCGTCGTGTAGACCCATCTTTCTGGCTTCGCTATGACCCCAAGGTGCCTGTTCACGCTCCTCTATAGATTGCTTTATCCGCTTCTTCCGCCATTTACGTGGCTACTTCTTTCCACTCCCAATAATTTGAGCCGTGTTTGTCTTAATTACTTACTGCTCATATACCAGCTTCTTGTAATCCCAAATCGCTGTTTAGGGAGGGTCTAACCATGAAGCATGAAACCCTGATGTGCGCCACTCTTCCCTGATTCGTGGCTGATACCTGCCCTGCTTCCAGGATGTCGGCTTCCGGTAGTTTTGCTTGCGCGATTTCCGCTTCCTAAATTTCTGTTTTCACAGATTTTTTTCACGCCGGTACTTTTGTAATGGAATTACAAAAGGAAACTCTGGCCGCTGCCGTCAGTTACATACCATGGGAGTAATGATCAGTACACGGATCTGTCTGACCTTCCTCTTTCTGTCCTTGTTTACTGCGCTTCAACTGCCTTTATTGGCTGCAATTTCGTATCAATCCTATTTTTCTAAGCGCAGAAGTCAATAAGATGCGTAATCGTTGAGAATAGTTGCATTCATAACGCAATATCCTTGTTGCAGATTATCAATTCGCAATGTCACAAAGCCGTTGGAAGCCAGAAGGACGAAGTTTAGGCAAGTCCATGTGCTAAACACCATTTCCACGCTGACTGAACAACCACGCTTGCAGCTCTCGTCAACATTGGCGCCATTCCCTGTACATTGATTGTTGTAAGAAACGTCATGTGCTCTCGGCCTACGCGAAAGCAGATGACGTCACTTCCACACGGAACCGGAAGGCGAGACGGCGTAAGTTTGGCTTGACACCGGAAGTTGAAAGGATGACCGAAACGGGAGCGGAAAGGAAGAGACAGAGCTTCCTACTAGGATTCCTCGAAAGGACTCTGGCCGCTGCGATCGTTCCGCTTCCATTAATATGACGGCTAGTACATGGACATGTGCGACCTGCGGGCTTGTGATGCGAGACGTTCTTGTAGCTTTACTTGCAACGTGGTATCTATCTTTATTGGTCGAAATTTCAAAGAAATTGTGCTTCTTTAAATGCACAAGGTTGTGTTCCAATACTCGACGTAGACGGCAAAGTAGACGGCCAGGCGCACAGCGGCTATCTTAAGTCTCTTTCCACTTCTTACGACGCCGCCAAAGACAACGCCAAAGTCAAAAAACGATGCGGGATACTTTGCTGTCCAAACAAGATAGCAGCTGAGCGCAAGGCTTGGAAACTCGGCGGTAAGGTCGTCTGCGCACAAGGAAACGTAGTCACACTGTACCTTACCATAAGCTAAATTGTGTTTCTCATAGGTGTGCATGCGCAAATAGCTAACATACAAAGATATTGTATGCTTTTCTTAGCTCTTTCATTTCAACGCGGGTTGGCGTCACGTCGCAGACTTCCAGACTGTTCCAGGCGCGTTCTATTACTCGGGCTCAAAGCTGTCTTATCAGATGTCTGCGTAGGTTCTCTTTAGAGGAAACTCTAGAGTTCCGATCGTTCAGAGTGCAGGAAATCTTTCTTCTGGGCGTTCGCTCAACGATTGTGCGAATACATGAGTTTCGCGAGAGACATGTGGAGACTTTTGCCTCACGAAATCTGCCTTCCCCGATTCCCTACAGTACTACGGAGGAGGGTGCGCTTTGTCCCGTTTGTCCCTTAAGCGAGCTGCACTACGCGACAGGGGGTCGGGCGTACTTTGTGTCCATGTCAAGGATGCTGTGCGCGGAAGTGCTTTCGTCGGTGGTGTCCGTGGAAGGCGTGATGGCGCCCATGCGACGCAGTTCAGGTAGGATGAGCACCGACGATGGCCTGCGAATGGATGAGTGCCAAATGAGTTCTTATTGGACAAGATATCGCTATTTTATTCGCATTAGATTTCAGAATTCCACATCTTGAAACATCGAATATTGATTTGTAAACTGGTGCAGACGATAATTACTACACGGAGAGCGGTAACTGTAACGCTGGTACAACCGTTCTTTGTTAACACATATTATCAGGAAAGCCAATTAGCCCATCTAAATAAGATAGAATTGGATAAGATATCGGTATTTTATTCGCACTTCGCTTCAAAAATTTGACATCGCAAAACATCGAATATTAATTTATAAGTGTGTACAGACGATAAGATTGAGCATTAATGACTACAAGGAGAGTGGTAACTCTGTAGCGTTGGTACAACCGTTACAACGTATATTAACAGAAAAGCTAGTTAGCCCCTCAGCCATTCCTGCAAGCACTGTTAATTTTTGGAAACTGTACTCCATGAACTCTTATTACTGTGAGGAGGCACGTATTTCTGAGCTCACTTGTGTAGCGGCGTTTATTTATTTATTTATTTATTTATTTATTTATTTATTTATTTATTTAATATGTCAGCTGAGAGTAACGGCTTATCCTGCGTCTTCATTGACAAGGAAACAGCCGAAGGCGCTGCGTCTCAGCAAATGTCGAAAAAGGATTTGGCGCGTTGCTCGTACCTGCTGTCACCTACGCCAAGCCTGAGCTCAAGGCTCGGTGGGGCACCACGTCGACGTCCACGCCAACCAGGCACCATTCGTGGGTCACATCAGCGAGCTTGTCACGTCGAACATAGCGGACGCACAACCAGTGACTATGTTCTGTTATGTTCTGTTGGCTGAGAACTCTCGATCGCGCCTTCAAAATATTCGTTAACAGCATGTTGGGTCCATGCATTCAGTTTTTGGAGACCGTTGTAGGGGTTCCGCTCTTGTGACCTTTCGCAACATAACGTCGAATGTGCGTTAATGTTGATCATTCCTTGTAGTACTTCCTGTACGGTGAATTCCATGCTCTCTACTCGTATATTTGAAGCGAGCAGCGCGAAAATAACATTTCAAACAAAGGTAAGGAAAACTAACAGAAGCCGGGTACCTACCGGTAAAATAGGTATAAGCGTGTCCCAGCCCTGGTGCTCGGCAACTACAGGAGTTCCAGACGCTTTAAAGGTGATCGGCCTATTGCGAAATTACCCGCCGTGGTTGCTCAGTGGCTATGGTGTTGGGCTGCTGAGCACGAGGTCGCGGGATCGAATCCCGGCCACGGCGGCCGCATTTCGATGGGGGTGAAATGCGAAAACACCCGTGTGCTTAGATTTAGGTGCACGTTAAAGAACCCCAGGTGGTCAAAATTTCCGGAGTCCTCCACTACGGCGTGCCTCATAATCAGAAAGTGGTTTTGGCACGTAAAACCACAAATATTATTATTACTATTGCGAAATTGGCGACATGGGGCCGCCAGGCTCTCTGTTATTTTTTTTTTTTTTTACTCGACCGAATGTGTGCCAATTTTCCGAGCCTTCAGCCATCGGCAAAGTGCGAGGTGTTGGGAACCTCAGCGCTGTTGGGAGCTCGGCGCTGACGCCCGTTGTTGCACCTGGGTCGCAAGCCCCAAGGGTAGCGTTGGCCTGGCGGCCTGGGGTACAACTGGAAGCATCCGAAGGTCCCGGCAAAGCATGAGTCGACAGGTAACAACAAAACAACTTGTTTATTCTAACATCGGAAAGAGTTGGCGGTCAGGTTGACCGAAGTAGAGAGACGGGAGTGCACGTTACTCAACAGAAGAAATCGGAGCCTCCCTTGGCGTCCGGGGGCAGCTGCTTTTATACTCTCGCAGTTGAGGGCAAGAAGGAACCCCTCTATAGACGAGCACGTGACTGTGCCGCTCGGGCACGTTGGGATGAGAAGGTGGCGCAGCCGTCGTGCCGGCGCTCGGGCACAAAGGGAAGAGAAGGTGGCGCATACGTCGTGTCGGCGCCGGTCAGACCTCCTCGCTTCACAGTTGGGGGAGCTCCTCTCCCCGGCTGCCGCGCTTCGACAAGCGTGGGCACCAACATGCACATACACACACACACGCACATGAAGACACGTGGCATTGGAACATGCCTGGACGCGCTTGGCGGGGAGGCGTAGCGGCGGCGCCGAACGGGCCAAAATGTCTGCCGCTTTGAACGAAGCCCCGGCGTCCGTTGCATCCGCGCCGGCTATACCGCGCGTCGTAGGCGAAACGTAACAGACCGCCCCGCCGGGGGAAGGAGATCCCGATGGTCAGGGGACTGCATCCGCTGTCCGGAGGGATGTCGCTCGATGATGCTCATAACCGAAGTCGGGCGTCCCTCGACGTTTCTTGAGCGCAGCGCACAGAGAAGGCCTCGTTCTCTCGTTCAGGTTCACACAGGACACTGCAAAGTGACTTCGGGAGAGTTCACATTTTTGTTCTCGTTCTCGGCAAGCGCTAGAACTACGCCGAAACTCAACCGCTCAGTCAGCAAGCACGGCACAACCCTCACTAAGCCCTGCCAGGCTCTTTCCCCTTTTATACCACTGCCTAGTTCCTTACAGTAGTCTAGGAGCACTCAGAACGCGTCCACAAATTGGAAAATTGCACTAGAAAGCATGTCATCACTTTGAAACACTAAACAAAAGCAATATGTTAAAAATCCTGCCTCAGGAAGAAAAACATCAGTAACAAACAATTTTGAGGCTGATTCCTACGTTAGGGGCTTCGACTTAAGCCATCGGCGTTACCGTTGAGACTCCCCTTTTTGTAACGCACCTCAAAGGAATATTGTTGCAAAGCGAAGCTCCAGCGCAGGAGACGGCCATTTTTGGGAGAGATGGTCAGCAGCCATTGGAGAGGGCAGTGATCCGTCTCAATGATAAACCTCGAGCCGGCTAGATAGCATGACAATTTCTGAACGGCCCACACGAGACACGCACACTCTTTCTCGGTGGCGCTATACGCCTGCTCACGACTGGTCAGCTTACGACTAGCATACAGGACGGGGTGTTCTACTTCTCCATTTTCCCGTTGGCACAGTACAACGTCCATGCCTCGCTCACTAGCATCCCACTGAACAACGAACCCTTTTGTATAGTCTGGTGATCGTAGCACAGGCTGGCTTGTTAGGGCACTCTTTAGGGCGCTAAAAGCTCTTTCCTTTGTCTCGTCCCATACGACTGTTTGCGGCTCTGTCTTTCTTAGAGCATCCGTCAGGGGAGCCGCGATATCAGAGTACCTGGGGATGTACCTCTGATAGTAGCCGGCGACACCTAAGAACGACCGAATATCGGTCTTCGTGCGCGGTTGCGGGAAGTCTCGCACAGCGGCCACCTTTATTTCAGAGGGGCGGCGACGACCCTGACCAATCACGTGACCGAGGTAGACAACCTCGGCCTGTGCTAACTGGCACTTAGGAGCCTTGACTGTCAAGCCCGCTTCGCGCAGGCGGGTTAGCACTGCCCGCAAGTGTGCCATATGCTCAGACCAGGATGCGGAGAATATCGCTACGTCGTCTAAATACGGTAAAGCGAATTCTTGCTGTCCCCGCAACACTTTATCCATGAGGCTTGAAAAGCAGTATGGCGCGTTCTTCAAACCAAAACTCAACACTTTAAGACGGAATGTTCCCATTGGTGAAATGAACGCCGCATACCTACTAGCCTCTTCTGTAAGTGGAACCTGCCAATAACCCCTGACAAGATCTAGGGTGGAAATAAACTGAGCGCTACTAACTTTCTCAAGGCGCTCCTCGATGTTAGGGATCGGATAAATTTGATCCTTAGTGATGGAATTAAGCCTGCGGTAGTCGACGCAAGGACGAGGTTCCTTGCCCGGTACCTCAACTAAAATCAAAGGGGAGGTATAATCACTCTCACCTGCCTCAATAACACCGAGCTGTAGCATTTTCTTTACCTCAGCCTCCATAATATCGCTCTGGCGGGGTGACACCCGATACGCCTTGGATCGTACTGGCTCTGGGGAGGTAAGTTCTATATCATGAGTAAGGACAGAAGTCCTACCAGGCCTCTCAGAGAACAGACCTTGAAACTCTTGTAAGAGCTGGTGTAGTTCGGTTTTCTGCTCAGGCGACAGCGGTGCTTTACTGATTAAGTCACTAATGACTTGATCGGTGTCTTCCCTGTTCGTCACTGAGCCTAGTCCCGGAAGCTCGACCGGAAGCTCTTCAGGAACGTTTACCATCATGCACACCACTGCTTCCCTTTGTCTATAAGGTTTGAGCAGATTACAGTGGTAAACTTGCTGTGCTTTCCGCTTTCCTGGCAGACTCACCACGTAGTTAACGTCCGACAGTTTCTGAACAATTCGTGCTGGGCCCTCCCACTGCACGTCTAGTTTGTTGTTTAGCGATGTGCGCAATATCATGACCTCATCGCCCACCTCAAAACGACGGGCCCTGGCTGTCCGATCATAATAAACCTAGGCCCTCTGCTGGGCCTTTGCCATTGCTTCCTCTGACAACTCCTGTGCCCTTCTTAAGCGTTCGAGGAGCTTAAGCACGTACTCCACCACGACTGGGTTGTCGCCCCTGCCTTCCCACGATTCTCGAAGCATGCGAAGCGGAGATCGCAGCGAGCGACCGTACACCAGCTCAGCTGGCGAAAACCCCGTAGCCGCATGCGGCGCGGTCCTTAATGCAAACATCACCCCAGGCAGACACAGCTCCCAGTCAGTTAGATGTTCAAAACACAATGCTCTCAACACGCGCTTCATGACGGAGTGGAGCTTCTCAACGGAATTCGACTGTGGGTGGTACACTGAGCTGTGTAACAGCTTTACCCCACACCTTTCGTGAAAAGTTGTCGTCAAAGCGCTAGTAAACACTGTGCCCTGATCTGATTGGATTTCCGCCGGAAAACCAACTCGCGCAAATATGGACAGTAGTGCATTGACTATCTCAACTGAGCTGAGTTCTTTAAGCGGCACTGCTTCAGGGAACTTTGTCGCTGGGCAGATCACAGTCAAAATGTGTCTGTACCCCGTGGCTGTTACCGGCAGAGGTCCCACTGTATCAATAACGAGCCGTCTAAAAGGCTCCGTAATGATAGGTACCAATCTCAACGGCGCCCTCGATTTGTCCCCTGGTTTGCCCACCCGCTGACAGGTGTCACATGTCTTCACAAAGTGGTCTGCGTCCCGAAAACACCCTGGCCAATAGTACTCTTGCAAGAGACGGTCCTTAGCTTTCTTAACTCCTAGGTGTCCGGACCACGAACCCCCATGCGACAAGCGCAACAGATCCTGACGGTAGCACTGAGGCACGATCAGCTGATCGAACTCCACTCCCCTGCGGTCTAGATATTTCCGGTACAGGACCCCACCTCTTTCCACAAAGCGAGCATTTTTCCTGGCGGTACCTTCCTTGACATTGCAGCGCACGTTTTCTAGGCTGCCATCCTTCTTTTGCTCGGCTATCAAAGCCGACCGGCTGACTTTTAGCAACCTATTAAGTCCGTCTGACGTAGGCGCGATGAGCAAATCTGCAGATAGCTCTTCTAACTTTCCCGCATCGGGAATTTCCTCTCCAGTATTTGGTGCCTTTAACGCTACAGGCTCAATTTTATTCAGTTCGGGCGTGCTCTGAATATCAGCTTGCTGCGCCTCTGACCCTTTCTCATTGTTCGACAACGTCGGCCCCGCAACTACCGCCTTTGCAGCGAGCTCCCGAACCTTCGATCTGGTTAAGGCCTGAACGCTAGCCTCACCAAACAAAAGCCCCTTCTCGCGCAGGAGGTGATCGGACCTGTTCGAAAATAGGTACGGGTACTGGGGGGGCAGCATAGATGACACTGCCGCCTCCGTCTCAAGCGCTCCGAAAGGTCCTTCAATAAGCACTTTTGCTACGGGCAGACACACGCTATGAGCTTCCACAGCTTGCTTGATCCATGCGCACTCGCCTGTGAACATATCGGGTTCTACGTAGGAGGGGTGAACTACATCCATCGTAGCTGCGGAATCGCGAAGCACTCGGCACTCTTTCCCGTTCACGAGGAGGTCTCGCATGTAAGGCTCGAGAAGCTTCATGTTCTCGTCAGTGCTGCATAATGACAAAAACACAACTTTTGTTTTTGTTTCTGGACACTGCGCCGAAAAGTGACCCGGCTTCTGGCACGTATAACAAACGCGCGCTTGCCTCGTCTCGAACCGCTTTCTGCGTTCGGCTTCGGCTGCCGCCGTCTCCTTACGTTCTGTCGGACTGCTTTCACTCGCATCCGCACTACGTGTGTCCCCCTTTAATCTCATGGGCGTGAACTTCGGCCTCTCAAACTTCGAGCCAAATTCACCCTTTTGACCGTCCTTAGCTCCGCGAGCCCGACGCGTCACAAACTCCTCGGCTAGCTCAGCGGCTTTAGCCACCGTACAAACGTCTGGCCTATCCAAGACCCAGTACCGCACGTTCTCAGGTAACCGACTATAAAACTGTTCCAGCCCGAAGCACTGCAGAACTTTATCGTGGTCACCAAACGCTTTCTCTTCTTTGAGCCACTCCTGCATGTTTGACATAAGCCTGTAGGCAAACTCTGTATATGACTCACTTTTGCCTTTCTCATTTTCCCGAAACTTCCGACGGAACGCCTCCGCTGACAGCCTGTACTTCTTTAGCAGACTCGATTTCACTTTGTCGAAATCCTCTGCCTCCTCTCTATTCAAGCGAGCGACTACGTCGGCCGCCTCGCCGGGTAACAAAGTGAGCAAGCGCTGTGGCCACGTTTCCCGAGAGAACCCCTGCTTCTCGCACGTTCGCTCAAAGTTAACCAGGAACAAACCAATGTCCTCTCCAAGCTTAAACGGCCGCATCAGGTCAGTCATTTTGAACAATACTCGTTCTCCTGCACCGTGTGCCTGACTTCCATTACGAGCGCGTTCCACCTCTACCTCAAGACGCTTCATTTCCAAAGCGTGGTCGCGCTCTTGTTGCTCTCGCTCTTTCTGTTCTTTACGTTCACGCTCTTCTTTTTCTTTCTGTTCTTTAATTTCGCGCTCCTGTCTTTTGCCGTCTCCCTCTCCTCAATGGTCTCAAGGCATTCCGACAGCTCGTCATCCTCAGCTTCTAACTCAAGAATAGCCCTTAGCAGTTCAGGTTTTCTGAGTTTGTCTGAGACATCCAGACCCAACTCTCTTGCAAGCTCCAGCAATTTCGGTTTGCGCAACGACTTCAAATCCATGGCTGCTCTGAATGCTGCTTTCTCTACTGCCTATTATTGTCTTGCCGCAAACTAACCCGGCAACAACGACAACCACAATTACCAGCTATGTTTCTGACACTAACAAAAGCCTGGCAAAACTCAGAAGAAGAAAGTCCCGCACTCACCAAACCTCGCAGCCAAGAATTCAGCGCAGTCGTTCCGCTGCAGGCAACCAGTCATCACACAGGGCTCGTTGCACTGCTCCCGGATGGTCGTTGTGCTGCTCAGCATACAGTCAACTGCATATCTTCGCTGCTGGCCTCCGTTGTCGTGATCCCACCGCTGGCAGACAGTTGTTGGGAACCTCAGCGCTGTTGCGAGCTCGGCGCTGACGCCCGTTGTTGCACCTGGGTCGCAAGCCCCAAGGGTAGCGTTGGCCTGGCGGCCTGGGGTACAACTGGAAGCATCCGAAGGTCCCGGCAAAGCATGAGTCGACAGGTAACAACAAAACAACTTGTTTATTCTAACATCGCAAAGAGTTGGCGGTCAGGTTGACCGAAGTAGAGAGACGGGAGTGCACGTTACTCAACAGAAGAAATCGGAGCCTCCCTTGGCGTCCGGGGGCAGCTGCTTTTATACTCTCGCAGTTGAGGGCAAGAAGGAACCCCTCTATAGACGAGCACGTGACTGTGCCGCTCGGGCACGTTGGGATGAGAAGGTGGCGCAGCCGTCGTGCCGGCGCTCGGGCACAAAGGGAAGAGAAGGTGGCGCATACGTCGTGTCGGCGCCGGTCAGACCTCCTCGCTTCACAGTTGGGGGAGCTCCTCTCCCCGGCTGCCGCGCTTCGACAAGCGTGGGCACCAACATGCACATACACACACACACGCACATGAAGACACGTGGCATTGGAACATGCCTGGACGCGCTTGGCGGGGAGGCGTAGCGGCGGCGCCGAACGGGCCAAAATGTCTGCCGCTTTGAACGAAGCCCCGGCGTCCGTTGCATCCGCGCCGGCTATACCGCGCGTCGTAGGCGAAACGTAACAGAGGTCATTTCCCTTTTCGCAAAAGTGCTCGTTTCTGAACAACGTACAGCAGAAAGGCCGTCATCCCGCAAAGCTCCCTTCTTGTGTTGAAGAAAGCTTGTTTCGATTTTTCTATCAAAAGAATCGGAGCAAGCTTTCACCAGACAAGCTTGTTTCAATTCTTTTGACAAAAAAATAATCCGAGGACACCTAAGCCCTTCTTATGTGTTGTGAATGCGAAAGCATTAATTTCCAATTGAACGCCGCTGAGCGATCCTTGGCCTTAAGAACTGCTTGCGGGCTAGCAAGCGGGTTGAGACGCTTGACGCGTTAAAGATTTGGCCGTGCCAAGGGGCAGTTAGAACGCAGGCGAGAGCTCGCGAGCTCAAGGAACGCGCGGCTATCGCAGGCGTCCGAGAGCTGGAGCGAATGTGACGTGGCGTCGCGGCGATTCCCCTTCCCGTCACGCCACACCCGCGCAGCAAGCGCTCCCTTTCACCCGCTCTGCTTCATCGAGGCGCGAGCCAGCGAGCGCGGGCCAGCGTGACGTGACGTAACGTCGCAGCCAATGGGAAGTTAGGTGCCGTTTCGATGCTGCATACGACGCCGGCTTTATCGCTGAATGGGCCATTTGACGCATTCACATCAGAACACTTTGCGCCCGAATGTTCACTCTGCCGAGTGAGGCGACAGGCCGCGTCGGCGTGACACCCGTCTCCTTCTCGTGTCGTCCTGTTTGCGCTAAAGCTTGCTACATGAATACACATGAATAGCCCATCAATGCATTCTGCCCGTATATATATATACTACATAAAACAACGCCATATACCTGCGCAGCAACTGACGGCGACGCCGCTCCGCGTGCTCCTGCGAGTTCATCTCGAACAGCAGCGTCTGGAAGATGCCCCGCACCGACGGGAAGCGTCCCATCACCTCGTGGAAGTCAGTCGCCAGCAGCGTGAGAACGTTGCAGTGATTCGCGGCGATGACGTTGTCCTGGCGAACCTTGGCGCCCAACAGGCTCGATTCTGCGCGATACAGTAGCGAATATTGCACGGAAAATCGGATATGCGATTGAGTCGCGCGTAGGCTGCAGGACGCATTCCTGCCAGCATAGAGCACCAGTTTGATACCTACCAGCAGCGCTGGGGAAGCTTCGAAATAAGAACTTTTGCACCTTTCAGCTTAGAGTGATGCTTTGTCCCATGGCCAACACCTTGCCCTTAAGGGCGTAAACTAGGTTTACCGTATACATGAACGCGAGCTCAACCTGCAGCTGCGATGAGAGAAGGAGTTGAAAATGTGTACCAAATGCTGGCCGCCTAGTGCACACCAAAATAACTACCACGAGAGCTTTACAGCGACGGCTAGCAAAGTTTCTTTCATGTAGTTTTCATGTCGTCTGTTCTTTGTGTACTCATGTTTACTCGCCAAAGAACGCCGCCAGGAAGATAACATATGTTCGTTTCAATGATTCGATCTTACCCCTTAAAGTTCTAGAGGGTCGTAGGGGCCCATTTTCTTACTCTGTAGGCAAGTTAGTGCGGTCCT
This sequence comes from Dermacentor variabilis, assembly GCF_050947875.1. NCBI lineage: Eukaryota > Metazoa > Arthropoda > Arachnida > Ixodida > Ixodidae > Dermacentor > Dermacentor variabilis. The sequence goes on along the minus strand of NC_134569.1, from coordinate 154,032,111 downwards.
AGAAATCTCACTTAGCGCATTTTACGGCGCGGTTGTTTCTGATCTGCGACACTTTCCACGGAACATAACTACTTGATATGTTATAACTACAACTCGTCGGTGCAAGCTTACGTCGAAACGCGTATTATTTGTGCCTCTTCGCACTTCCGGTATGCGAAGTACTATGTGTTCTCGTCGCTATAGCGCAAGAGGTGCCGCCGGTTGGAGATCGAAACTTGTCCCTCCATTCGCTCGATGGTAAATGTGTTCTAAATTGGAAACACCTTCTACGTAATAAATTACGTCACATTCTTTGCGACACGAAAGCACGAGACTTCATGCCACATCAAATTACAGATACCTTTCATACGTGACACGACTTCTTCGTCGCGAGTGCGGGCGGAGAAGGACGACTTCGTATCGTTGCCCGTTATGTATACGAAATGGAGTACTCCTGCACGGCCGAGCCTGACCGCGACTGAATACGAATGAGCCTAGTGAGTAATCGTAAGCAACGCGGCAAGTCTCTTAATGATTCCCACAAAATACAGGTTTGTCAGGAAAGAGCGGCTAAAAGGACACACACAGGCATCATCTCGAGAGAAATACCCGTCGTTTATCCTCAAAAAAGACGCATAAAGACGTACACGGCATCTATATATATATATATATATATATATATATATATATATATATATATATATATATATATATATATATATATATATATATATATATATATATATATATATATATATATATATATATATATATATGCGTCTCACAGCCGCAGTCATGAGAAAAAAATATATTGCTAGTTCATTTCTTCTTCTTATGCGAACACAGCCGGCTATGTGGGAGCGTCTCAATGAATGAAACCGCGACATAGAGGTTCAAGGGAAACGAGAGAAATAATGTACCGAGTGTGATATGCCCCCTTCCTCCCGCTCCCTCCCCCCCCCCCCTCTAGAATAAGAGAACGCGTTATCATGTCTGCTGTGCCGCTTTTAGTAATCACTTAAGAATTTCCTCGAAAATGTGCACTGAATACATGGACGCGCCGCCGCCGCTTACTAGCCAAGAAGCGGGTTTCAATTGACTGGCCAGCTATACACTATAAGGAAAATTACATCGTCGGGGGTAGATTGGATGTCGAAACACCCTCCTTGCACCCTTACTTTCTCACAAAATTTCGAAAATGAGTGCGTTCCTTAGCAGAATCTCCTTACAACACCCTTTCATTAATTTCAGGGTGCCGAAAGGGTGTTTTGCGCGAAACACACAGCTTGCAGAATTCAAGAGTGATGGAGCCCTTCAACATTTCAAGCAAGTAAAAAGCCATAATTAAGCGTATATTTTCCAGAGGTTTGTGCACTCGTTGTTCGAGCACGTCATGCGGTCACAGTCGGCTGTGGATGTCACCCTGATGCTTCGTGTTCATAGCGTTTCCGATAGTGAAGTGGAAAGATTGTCTTTTATTTCCTACCTTAACTTTTGTGTGTTTTTTTACCACTGGCTTCGCTTACGTTGTTTGAGCTCGGCGTTGTTTTACAGATCAGCTGTCAGTTGTCAGTAAATCATAGCGCATCAGCCAATCATAGTCCTTAAGGTGCTTGTTCTTTCTAGTCTAGCATCACGGCCGGTGTAATATTATACGCAGTAAGTCTAGCGCCATTTCATGAAAATACGCAAGTGCATGAGGAGCAATCTACTACCGATAAGAAAACAGCATTTATTACGGAGGTTGCGCGCCCCTGTCGTACAATGGGCAGACACAACTACATTATTCTCCTTTCTCCTGCCTTTCACACCTTACTGGTAGCTTCGCTTAAATTGATTCATCTTGGTGCGGATGTTTAAATAAACTGAAGCGCTGAAGAGCGAGGTATCATAGGAGCTAGAGGCGTTAATGTACTTCTAAAGTGCTGTATTATGCGCAGTATTCACGTCGGTGGAGTGGTCGAGAAATAGCATTTCGGACTCGCAATTTCCGAAATGCTATTTCTCGACCACTCCACCGACGTGAATACTGTGCATAATACAGCCCTTTAGAAGTACAGTAGCTTCTCTAGCTCCTATGATAGATGGACACCTCGCTCTTCAGCGCTTCAGCCAGGTGACGTGGAGTTTGCTTACGTCTATAGTGGACCAAATGAAGTTGTTTCACTCACTCACTCACTCACTCACTCGCTCGCAATTTGTAGGTCTACAGCTGGAATCCAGGCTGTGCTAATTTCTTATCTTTAATCATCACGCAAAACACTTTGGGATTACTTCCGCGGACGCCCGAAAGACTAGGATAGTGATAGAATGAAAGATATCGTTGGCAAAAATAAAACGTAATGTGCACTTTGACAAAACACACACTGGGTACACAAAGTGAAATTCCAAAAAAAAATCACCCTTTCAAATGGGTGTATTAATTCGCTTACACCCTTTTATATGGGTGTAAGGAAGTGAGTTATAGAGGTGAGAAAACGCCCTTAAGGGCTCAATCTTCCTTAGTGTGTGGGTATTACATGATATATCGTAAACACTAGCTGGACAGCCAATACTTGCTTCTTTGCTAGTAAGCGGCGACAGCCGCCTTGAGTCGCCTTTTTTTTTTTTTTCAAGGATACAACGAGCAGTGTACGCAGGGTCACCTGCACAAGACCACCTACACGCCTTCAAGCCCACGAATGCTTCGCATCGAAACAGCGGGCCAGGGCACACACACACACTCGGCTAATGTACGACGTGTGTACGGATAAGAACTCACGGCCGAAGTAGTCTCCCGTGTTGTAGGTGTCGAGCAGCTCTCCCTTCTCGCTGAGGGCGTTGGCGACACCGGACCGCACGAAGTACACCTTCTGACCCATGGTGCCGCGTCGGGCGATCACGTCGCGCGGCTGGTAGTACTCGGCGTTCAGCCGCTCCGCGATCGCGTTCATGAAGTCCGGGTCCACTTGCGCGAAGAACGGCACCCGCGTGAGCGTCGCCGAGTAGTTGTGCCGCAGCACTTCCTGCGTTTCGCGACGGAAGAGCCGCGGCGCTTTCATTTGCGCGCCGACCCATCGCCGCGGCTCATGCGCGTTTTTTTGAATGCGTAGCATATCCTTTGCTTCGTACCGGGCACTTTGCGGTAGGCGCGTTCCTGTCTCGCATCGTTTCGGGCCTCTTTATTGAAAAAAATTTTAAAAAAAAGATTGTGTGCCCCATTGGTGGGTGACGGAGCTTTGTCAACCAGCACTATAAAACCCACTGATCCACACATACGGCCACTTACTTTTGTTTCCTTTATTACCGCAGTAAACAATCCAAGCACAGCAGAAAGTACGTTCCGGGCAACCATGCCTCCGTGAACTGGATTTGCAAACCCCGATTAGAACGTGCGCATGCTTAAAAATGCTTCAAGCCTAAGGACACATTTTAGTTAAAGCACTGGTAAAATTGTAACAGTATACCAGTCTGAAAACCCAGATCACGAATGGATCCAGCCCACTCCCCTCGCACCAACGGCGACGAGCGCTTCCAGGTGACCGGCTCGTGCATCCCGCCGCACATTGCAGTGATTCCCGTTGATAGATCGAGAGCACGAGCGCGCGTGCCACAGGCGCGGGGAATGTAACGTGGAAGCATTGACACCTTCGTCCTTCGCACGCATCGCGTCGCCTAGCGACAGGTCGCTTGAAAAAGCGAATGCGTCGCCGTTTTTCCCAGTCTTCGCTCGTGGCAGCTATAGTGCTTCGAGACGCTATGTGACGTTGCACCACCTTCAGGATACCCGCCGTGGTTGCTCAGTGGCTATGGTGTTGGGCTGCTGAGCACGAGGTCGCGGGATCGAATCCCGGCCACGGCGGCCGCATTTCGATGGGGGCGAAATGCGAAAACACCCGTGTGCTTAGATTTAGGTGCACGTTAAAGAACCCCAGGTGGTCAAAATTTCCGCAGTCCTCCACTACGGCGTGCCTCATAATCAGAAAGTGGTTTTGGCACGTAAAACCCCAAATATTATTATTATTTTCACCTTCAGGATTAGCCCAGGGCGCTAGCTATGATATTTCGCTCTTCCAGAATTCGCCTCGTATGATGGTGGTATTATTATTAGTTTATATTATTATTATTATTATTATTGCCTCAGTGTATATAATGTATTCTAAAAGAGTGTCCATCTGTTTTTTCCTGCGTTTGTTAACGACATTGTTGCTGTGTTCCTGTGGGTACTAAAAACGGGACCAAGAATTTTTTTTTCAAGGTATATCAAGGAACGGCTTTTCTCCTTGACCACTTTAACAATATGTAACCGTCTAGAAGACACAAAAAGATACTGAAAGAAATCAATGAATGAAAGTGTCAGCAAACGGACGTAACCTAACCCTGTATGAGGGAGAGGGGGAGAAAGAGGGAAGGAGGAGGAGGGAAGGGCTGACTGACAAAGTATTACTACTAAGCGCACCTTCTTTTCTGCGCAATAAAAAAAATTCCGACATGAAACCGGAACATATAATGTACGAGCAGTAAAACAGCGCTAAACAATAGGACGAGGACAGGGACACAGGCGTTGACTCACAATTAAGTGTCTTTATCCTTTCAGTCAGCATATATATATATATATATATATATATATATATATATATATATATATATATATATATATATATATATATATACTCCGCCACTCTCTGAAAGCACAGAATCAGCAGAATTTAGCATGCGCAGGGGAGAAAAATGCAATTGATGCGATAGGAAGGCAATATCCTTCGGACGGAGAGAAATAGAGGGAAGGCTTGCAAAGGCTTCGCCGCTAACATGAATGTGGAAAGCTTCGGAAATAAGACGTGCGCGGTCATCGCGGTATTTCGACATGTAGGTCACATCTTTAAAAAACGGCTTGCAGCCGCATTCACTGCAATGCAGAGTGACTATCTCTAGCTCGTTCTTGAACTTTGTTTGGGTGTTCGCGCGAGCTCAAGCATGTGTAAGCCTTCCCTCTATTTCTCTCCTAGCGAAGGAGACTGCCTTCCCATCGCATTAATTGCATTTTTCTCCCCTGCGCATGCTGAATTCTGTTGATTCTGTGCTTTCAGAGAGTGGCGGAGTATATATATGCTCAGTGAAAGAATAAATTAAGACACTTGATTGTTAGTCAGCGCTGTTGTCTGTGTCTCTCTCCTCGTCCTGTTGTTTAGCGCTCTTTTACTGCTCGTAACCATGAACCAACCAGCCGGAATGCACACTCTACTGCAATATAATGTACGATAAAAATATATGTATAATATATATGTATAATGCATAACAGATAATCGCTATATATCTCTAAAGCACACCGACCTCCCAATGGAATAGCACCTTCAACGAATTCAGTGATTTACTTTATTTTCTTTGATTTACCCATTCGGTGTGCGCAACAAGTTGTGTGCCCATTCTTAGCAGTCCTCCAGTATGTGCACGTGCTACTGTGGCACAGCAGGTACGGCATCCTTAATTGTAGCTAGAAATGTGTTGCACGTCTCATTACGTACACTTGTCATCGATCGCCATTATTCCCTCGACAAGCGTCAGTCATTGTTTTCGTCCTAAATATACATATATATATATATATATATATATATATATATATATATATATATATATATATATATATATATATATATATATATATATATATATACCATCGCTTCGTAGGGGTCTCCAACGTGCATCCGCTTGCATTTCGGCTAGCTTGTGAAGGATGCAGTACTTAAACCTAAAAATTGCATGATGTTAGAAGGTTGTGACCTTTGTGGCATATAAACAAAACATTGTACGAGATTAGACGCTGTATAGAACGAAAGCAAGAACAGTTTCATGCGTTGTCGTTAGCTGTATTAGTATGAAATTACCCGTTTCACTAAAGCTTCGTTTCACAAATGTTCTAACGAGTGCGTGGAAACTCCATAATATTTTTTTTTTTTTTTACGTACAATGTTGCCCTGAACATTGACCTTTTTCGCAGCCAGCTTTCTTTCTAAGATAAAATTAGCCATCCTACAGCCTACTACAACCTGCTTCCTGTAGCGTCGTATTTTGTAAGCGTTCTTTCCGAGCGACTCCATTTATTTCTTGTCATAGGTCCCACCGAGTGTCCCATCCCTGCAATAGTTGAGGCACGATTTCGTACAAGCAAATGAAAAATGTCAGAAAGAATAGAACGTGAAAAGAATCGTTACGTAAGTAGCATGATTATTCATTATCTGAATCGTCTAGTCAGATCCGTCTGCTCCTAGCAGGGACGAAGCTGCGACGCTGTGCTACACGGCCAGCCTGTCAGATGCATCTGGTATCAACTGACAATCGTCAGTAACGAGCGACTGCGACGGACCGCCGGCATTCACGGGAATCGTTCAAGAGGAAAACGTCATCTGTGTGGTTCCGATGTGCTTTGTTCGCAGGGGATCACGTGAAGACAAGCAAGGCTACATGGCTACATCAGCACTTTTCCACAGTGCCATTTGGAGCCGGTACGCTCAGCGGCAATGCGGCTACGCTCTTGCTACTTGTGGAGGCTGGTAACATTTTTCATTGCCGATTCATTATTAGCTACAGCGCGACAGAAAGACAAAGCGCAAAGGTCATTCTCTAGGGCTAAAAGCCCAAGAGGACGTCTCTCGTGTATACTAGAAGAATTAATAAAGTTGAAGTTGAACGAAATGAACACACAGAGCGCGGCTCGCAGATGCATTTATTTGAAGAAACAAAGAAGAGGCAACAATGATACGCATGCTTAGATGTCACGTTTCAAAACGCCTCCCGGGCTCAAGCTACACGTGTTATGCAAAATTCGCTGCAATCTACTCCTTCCCATCTATCTCTCTACATGCGCACTAATACATTAAGAATACGAGGAAGTGAGGAAAAAATTCGCGGTCATAACCACGATCTCTTTATGATGCACGCCACAGTAAGGGGACTGACATTAAAAAACCCAACTGGGGTTCTTTGACGCGCACCCAACTCACGGTACGCGGGCGTTTGTGTGCCTTTTGCCCCCATCAAAACGCGGCTGCCGGGGCCGGGACTTGATCCCGCGACCTTGGGCTTACCAGCGCAACGCCAAAGCCATTGAGTAACCACGGCGGGTCAAGAAAGTGAGAAAGCAAGAGTGAGACGTTGGTTCGTGTATTTTGTGTTTCTGTCGCGACGCTGTAGTTAATAATGAACCTGCACCAACTCTCCCGACTTTCAATTAGTTTCCACTGATGATACATAAAGACCCGTTAGTGTTGCAGGCTTCCCCGATTTTGGCATGTGCGAGTGTTCGTCGCCACGAAAAGGGTAATCTCCGCGGGTGTGCAAAAATAATCGTTTATCTCTTATCACACTAGTGTGTTTGATCCTGCACTAACTACTTTTTCCGAGATATTGATCTAAATGCTGATCCTCGTGATGCAGACAGCCTGCTAAAAAGAAGCCAGGACTTCCAAGCTGTTATCACGAACGAATTAAATTCTATCGATGCAGGATTTGTGAGGCAGAAAAGCTTGGCAGCAGAGTTGAGCAAGAACTCAAGTGACACTCAAGGCCAGAGGAAAGATATTAATATGGAGTGGTGTGTCTAAAGCGACGTGGTTGGAATTATTTAGAAATAACCGAAATTGCATATAATTATCAAGTTTTTAGCATATGAAGATGTTAAGGCAACGTGCCTAAATAAATTATTTTACTTCGTATTTCCCCCAACGCAATCCGAAGCGTTGCCGTTCCCTGTTGGGACTGCATCACTCGTGGCTCCAGCAGAAGTCAGCGTAGAGGGTATTAAAAAAAAGTTGAACAATTAGATGAAACCGATGCAGTTGGCGCGGATGGTATCTCGCCTCGAGTGCTCAAACATTGCGCAACGCCAGTCTAACATTATCTATCCTTGATTTCTAAGCAGTCAGTGGAATATTGGCCTCGAGGGCCACCACAGGAGAGACCCGCGCTTCTATCGCTGTGACGTAGTAAACGACATCACGTGACTCGCCTTTGCCACCGCCAGCCAATCCAGCGCTGCTCGCTGCCTTTCAACCCGAAGTCAGTGATTTGGTTTATTGTTTTAGCATGGTTTACTGCTCGGCGCAGCTGTTCCGAACGCATTCGACGGAGCCAAGTGCGAGTTTTCATGCGTACTCCACAACCAAGCAGCAGCGGGATGCATGGTTGATAAAGCTGAGAATGGAGAAGCAGCCCAACATTCATCATCGCGTGTGTAGCAATTGAGCACTTCCGCGAAGAATTCGCGTATATCGTTGGAGCTAAAATGCTCGGTTAGTACGACGTGGAACTTCCCGGGACTGCGAGCAGAAAACAGCGCTAAACAGGACGAAGAGAGGGACACAGACCACGGCGCTGACTAACAACCAAGTGTCTTTATTCTTTCAGTCAGCATATATATATTGTGCCGCTATCTCAAAGCACTATAGCAACAGAAAATTCAGAATACGGAGGGGCAATAAATTACAATAAATGAGATAGGAACCAATCGTGAACGCAATCATGAACCAACCAACCCAAATGCGTACTCTTCCCGGGACTGTACGTATTAGGATTTGCGACGTTTATTCGCGCCTGGTTCGAAAAGACGGTGCCTTGTTCCCGGAGCAGTGCCGTCGCAGAACCTAATTCCTGTGGCCGTCCAAAACACACCGAGCTTCGCCGCAATCGGGAGCTGGAGATAAATAAGCTCGTGGCCGATTTCCTTCGGGTTGCATAACTTGTGGGAGGTTACGCGCAACGTGCAATGCGGAGCCTTACGCTTTGATAGCCTTTGTGAAGCGCTCGGTGTGATTTCATTGCGTAAAGTTTTTATCGCGAGAGCAATTATATGGACACTCCAAGCGCATTTCGGCCGTCGCCGTCACCGTGAGGTTCCGTGTGAAGTCCAAGGGCGATGACACCGTCGCCGCGCAAGACTGCCGCGGGACTGGTCGCTCGAGGCACTTTGCGTGTATTCGTGGGCTTCTTTGACGCATCGGAAAGCAAGGCTACCATCTGCTTGCATTTGTGTTTCCTATATTATAGTAAAAAATAGTCAACTATGTATTAGCATGGAGAAGTAAACTTAGTTTCTATAATTGAATAAACAAGCTTAATGTCTGCTAAGTTCAATTTCAATAGTAGGATAATTGGCTTGAGCGAAACGTAAGTGTATATTTATGTATACTGTCGCGAGAGGAAAATGCAAACAGTCAGTTCCAAGGAAACGGCCTTTTACTGTTCGTTTCTGCAGCAGCTACCACACACTTCATCCTCGGCTTCCAGCGTTACTAGCGCGTGCCGTTACCCCTCCCTTCCCAAAAAAGAAAAAGAAGAGAGACGACTTCTCGATGCGACTAGACGAAAGTTAGGCAAAAAAAAAAAAAGAGTAGGGGAGTTGTTAAATGCCACAAGGAGAAAATGAAAGAAATGTGAAAGACAACGGACGTGACGACAGGGGCTTCACCACAAAGTTTGTGAATGGGAGTCAACGCGAGTGGTAGGACTTCATCCTGGTGACGTGAACAATGTCAGGGGAACGTAGTCTACGGCAGTGGTGTGATGTTTCGGCTGTAATACGTAGTTGACAGGACTTAGACGATGCAAAGATATGTAGTGTCCAAAGTATCGGTGTAATAATTTTTATGAGCAGCCTCGTTGACATATAGGGATCCAAACCCATACGAGATCTCCCGGGCTGTATGTGACGTCTCGATGGCGTTGTATCTACGAGCATCTTGACTTTGTCGAGATAATATTCGTTGCCGTGCAAGGTGCCGCGCTGCTTCGGCACGCTGAACAAAGGTGTCTGTATCTGGTGCGGTAGGTTGAGACGAAGTTGGTAGGAGCATCACGTCGAGCATAGTGGTTACGTCGCGTCCGTACACCAGACGAAAAGGAGGAAATCCGGTGGTTTCTTGAAGCGGGGCAGTGTTATACGCGAATGTCACATACGGGAGTAGTTCGTCCCAATTTTATTATCCGTGGCGGCACACATAAGAAAACATATCTGCAATCGTTTTGTTAAGACGCTCAGTTAACCCGTTAGTCTGCGAGTGATTCGTAGTTGCCGTACGGTGCGTTGTTCCACTGAGCTGCAGAATATCTCGGACCAACTGTGCGGTGAAGGCCGTACCACGGCCTGTGATAACGACATCGGGAGCACCGTGACGAAGCACGATATTTTTGACAAAGAAGTTGGCTACATCTGAAGCAGTAGCTCACTGAACGGCTTGTATTTCGCAGTATAGAGTGAAGTAATCGGTGGCGATGACGATCCAATGGTTGTCAGCCGAAAACATGGGAAACGGGCCAAGTAAATCCATCCCGACTTGTTCAAAAGGTGAGCAAGGAGGTCGTACAGGCTGAAGCAGACCGGCTGGTTTCATTGATTGAACTTTGCGAGGTTGGCAATCTCGACAACGTCTGACGTACTACTTCACGGTTTGTGTGAGTTTTCGCCTGTAGTACTTCTGCTTGATCCTTGCCAGAGTACGCGTGGAATCAAGATGCCCGGACGTTGGTTCGTCGTGGCATACACGTAGAACGTCGTCGAGGAAAGAAGTGGGAACAACGAGAAGGAAAACAGTTGGAGTAGGGTGAATGTTCAGCTTGTATAGTATGTAGGCGCGTACGCAGAATGAGGACAAGTGACGCGCGAACGGGGTTGTTGGCGGCTTCCTTCAAGGTATTCAATCAAGGGTTGAAGCTCGGAATCTTGGCGTTGATGTTGAGCTAGGCTTAAAGACGAAAGAGTACAAAGAAAACCACAGTCGTCTTCAGTATCTAGTGGTGCGGTTTCGACGACGGCGCGGTAGAGACAACCGGCGTCCGTGTGGTTCTGGACGGACTTATACACGATTGTCACGTCAAATTCCTGCAACCGAAGGCTCCATTTTGCGAGACGGCCTGAAGGATCCTTGAGATTCGCCAGCCAGCACAGAAAGTGGTAGTCGCTTACGACGCGGAAGGGACGCCTGTACAAGTATGGCCGGAACTTCTGGGTAGCCCACACATTCCTTTTCAGTTGCTGAGTAGCTTTTTTTCAGATGCAGACAACGTTCGGCTGGCATAGGCAATGTCGCGTTCAACACCAGCTTGAAATTGTACGAGTGTCGCTCCGAGACCAACGTTGCTAGCTTCAGTATGCACTCCTGTGTCGACCTCTCTGTCAAAGTGATCAAGGATCGGTGGCGTCTGTAGACGTCACTGACGCTCGTGGAAGGCGTCGGGTTGTGCCGGGCCCCAAACAAATGTGACGTCGTTCTTGATGAGTCGTTGCAAAGGCTCGGCAATCTCACAAAAATTGGGCCCAAAACGGTGGTAATACGCACAAAGCGCTAAAAATCGGCGGACATCCTGATTTGTCTTCGGTATCGGGAACAGAGCAACTGCCATGGCTTTGTCAGGGTCAGGGCATACACCGGTGCTGCTGACAATATGACCTTGAAATTTAAGCTCCTCGTATCCAAAAGAGGGACATTTTTCGGGCTTCAGAGACAGTTCGGTGGTGCGGATAGCTTGAAAAACCGCCTCAAGCCGCTGGATGTGTCGCTCAAACGCGGTGGAAAAAACAACTACATCGTCTAAGTAGACTAAACACGAGTGCCACTTGAGGTCAGATAAAATTGTGTCCACCATGCGTTGAAATGTGGCCGGAGCGGAACACAATCCAAAAGGGAGGACCTTAAATACATAGAGACCGCCCGGTGTTATAAACGCAGTTTTTTCCTGCTCTCGTTTGTCAACTTCTATCTGCCAGTACCCACTACGCAGATCCATTGAAGAAAATTAACGGGCATGTCGCAGGCGTGCCAAAGAGTCGTCAATCCGAGGCAAGGGGTAAACGTCTTTTTTCGTGATCTTGTTCAGTTTGCGATAATCGACACAGAATCGTAGTGAACCGTCTTTCCTCTTAACTAGTACAACAGGTGAAGTACAAGGACTTGTCGATGGTTGAATGAAATTATCATCTAGCAATTGTTTAACTTGATGACGAATAGCATCGCGTTCTCTCTGCGACACGCGGTAAGCGTGTTGGCGAACAGGTTGGACGGTCGGTTCAGTGATGATTCTGTGTTTGGTTAAAGGAGACTGCTTGACCTTCGACGTGGTGGCGAAACAGTCGTTAGATGATGATAGTAGATTGAGGAGCCTCTCCTTTTCGGGTTGTTCTAGCTGTGGATTGACGTTGATGTGACTGGTCAAATTCACATCGCTGGGTTCCGGAATCGAAATTGTCGTTACCGAAGCACAGGCGTTGGACTCGGCCACTGTTTCAAAGTAGGCCATGGTGGTATGCCTCGCAAAGTACTTGTATTCACCGCTGAAGTTGGTAACTAGGATCGTGGTTTGATTATGTTGGAGCTCTACGAGACCTCGTGCGATGCCGACTTCTCGATCCAGCAAAATGGTGAGGTTACCTTCGGAGATGCCTATTCCTAGTTGGTCTTGGGGGCATTCAACGAGGACGAAGATGCTACTTCGAGGCGGCAACGTCACGCAGTCATCGACCACGCGTAAAACCGCGCGATGATGTTCTTCCTCCACACTCGAATCCGAAGAAGCATAGTTAGAAAAGTCACGAACAAGTTACGCAGGTTAATGATCGCCCCATATTCCTGGAGAAAATCTATGCCCAATGTAACCAGCCGAGAACACTTGGGCTGCACAAGGAAAGATGCTACGAAAGTCAAAGTACAAATTGCAAGTCTGGCGGTGCATCGTCCAATGGGCGACACCAGGTGTCCTCCAGCCGTGATCAGATGTGGGCCGTCCCACGCTGTCAGCACCCTGCGTAGCCGAGTGGCCATTGAGGCACTCATAACCGAGTAATCAGCTCCCGTATCGACAAGTGCAGTTGCCGGATAACCGTCGACGGAAACAGTAATAGCAGCAGAAGTTCTTTTGGCAGTTTCGAATGAAGGCGTCAGCGGTAAGTCGCGAGGGGGTGGCGTCGGCGGAGGATACTTGACGGTTCGCATCACAGCGGCCTCAGCCCCGAAGGTCACCGTTTTCGGTTTCCCCGGTCTGGGCTTGGAGAACTTGGGGGGAGACGGTACGTGTTGGGGGCGAGGGATGAACCACCTTGCCGATTTCCTCTCAGATGACGTCCGTAAGAGCCGTGGCACTCACAGGTACCGGAGCCGATGCATAAGACCAGTTCTCCTCGAACAATCTGCCGTGTTAGTTCGGTAAGGGACTCCCTGTCATCATTTGCAGGTACAAGAGAGCATGCAGCAGTCATGGTGGTCTGGCGTTCATACAGTGAAAGCCGCTGCCGAAGCATGCGTTCCATGACTGTTGCCTCACGAACGAACTTGTACACTGTTGTAGGAGGATTGCGCACGAGGTCCGCGAAAAGCTGTTCTTTTACACCTCGCATTAACAGACGTACCTTCTTGTCTTCTGGCATTAGTCGGTCGGCCCGACGGAACAATTGCGTCATGTCTTCAACGAACAGGGCCACGGTTTCATTCGGCATTTGGAACTTCGAAGATAGTGCCTGTTCGGCTCTTTATTTCCTTTCAGGGGTGCTGAAGGCGTCGCGAAGCAGTCGGTAGAACTCCTGGCAGCTGGTAAACGAAGTTTCGTGGTTCTCGTACCACACTCTTGCCGCCTCTACAAGGGAAAAGTAGACCTCCTTCAACTTACGGCGATCGTCCCAATCATTAAAGGCGGCGACCCGGTCTAAATGGTCCAACCAATTTTCAACATCCTCAAAGGCATCGCCGTGGAACGGGTTAGGCGTGCGAGGCGCGTTGATAATGCATGGTACAGCATTATTTGGTATCACCTCGGTTTGGCCTGCGGTTGTTGTTGACATCGTCCTCACGGAGCTTGGCAGGGGACTGTATTGCGGTGGAAGACCTTGGAGGCGACGGCTGCTTCGATGGATTTCTGCCGTCTCCGAGGTACTGGTGTCGGTAGCTTCTGGTTCAGGACCAGTAGGCATAGCGCGGGTGCGTACCCCGCACCTCCACCAGTTTGTCGCGAGAGGAAAACGCAAGCAGTCAATTCCAAGTGAACGGCCGTTTAGATTTCGTTTTTGCAGCAGCTACCACACACACTTCTTCATCCTCGGCTTCCAGCGTTACTAGCGCCTGCCAATACAATATGTGCGTAGATTGTGCAAAACCTAGGTGCAAGCGGAAATTAAGTGTTGCACAGATGTAAATGCTTCTTTTTTAAGTAAGAATGCGCGTTCATACCCTGCTTTGCAACTACACGATGCGGTCTCCACTATTCGTCCTTTGTTTACGACCTCGCGGAGAGGAACGTTTGTTCCAGCTGTTTGCAGCACAAGGGCGGCGAGAGTGAATTTGTCCTCATGCTGTTCCTTTACGCTGCATATTCGAACGGGGTCAGCCTCACACACTGCCTCTCCTTCTGTTAGCAACCGTGACGTGTTGAACTGCTGGTCAACGGATTGGTTGGTGCTAGAGACCGATAGCGTCACTGAAAACGAAATATGGTGATCGTAATTAAGAGTCGAGCAAGCGATGCACACTGGGCTTGCAGCGTGCTCACTTGACATCACATCAGTGACGCGCAGAGAAACGCAAATAGTGGAAGCATGGATTGAGGACACAAAAATATAATCGGTTGAAGTTCCACTTATTAAAATATATGCGTGATAAATCATCGTCCCGCGATAATTCTGGCGACGAAAGTGGCACGCCGCACTCGCCACGACGAATGCTCAAGAGTGCGTATGGCTGCCTTTATTAAAGGTCATGCGAACTTAATAAGCAATATCAAGGCATCATATGCGTCGCCAATTTAATTACGCGCTTAAAACTAGGGCGAAGCATTGTCGTGAATCGTGCACGGCAATCAACGCAAATTGCAGTCTTGCCTCTCGGCTGCGCACACCGTGCGTGCAAAAGCAAGAGATAGGTGCGCGCAATCACGCTTGCCTCGACAAACATAAAGTGTACACGAGATGTGTGAGTGCTTCGAGTTGCAGATTACTGGGTAAACTTCATAACAGCTCCCATATACGCGAGTGGCCTCTTCACCCTCGTCGTCCATGGCGCCGCGTGCACATGCTCCGGCGAGAGTGGACGACGCCGTACGTTGGCCCGCACCTTTGTTGGCCTGCACACCGGGTTGCTTTGCAGCTAACGCACACATTAAGCGCTTGCAACACGAAAACAACGGTGGCGGAACTGGCTGAGCCACTGCAGACGTCTAACATTTCGCAATCGGTATCACGTGATGACGTTTACTACGTCACGGAGAGATTACGACAGACGGCGCCACGCTATGTCCTCGAGGCCAATTGCACACGTCCCAATGAACAAAGGTTGCTGGAAAAACACGGTACAAAATAAGCCTATATCGCTGACATCTGTCGCATGAAGGTAATGGAGTACATTATCGGCGTAGAAAATTATGAACCACATCATAAAACAGCAATATCCGAATCAAGGAACAACATAGCTTCCGTAACTTCCACGCGACTTGCGGAATTTTACCATGATTTAGTGTGAGAGGTTGACGCTGAAAGCCTGATAGATTTTTTTTATTTTTAGATTTCCGTAAAACTTTTTCCACGCTGCAACCCGCTCTCTTTTCATTTACAAACTCAAGCAGGTAGGCACAGATCAAAACGTTATTAGATGGATCGAGAATTACCTGTCCGAGTGCACCCAATGGGTCGTACTGAGTGGCAAAAAGGCAGGGTACGTGGATGTGATTTTTGGTGTTGCACAGGGTTCAGTTTGGGGACCTATCTTATTTTTATTTGTATTAATGCGGGGGTATTGCTGCGGGTATTTCGTTACCCGTACGACTGTTTCCAGACGACCAAGCTGTATACAGGAAAATTAAAGTTGAACATGATCCGACAGTCTTTCGGAATGAATTGGAGAGAGTTTATAACTGGTGTAACTAGTAGAATATGTGTCTTACACTAAAATGTGCGTTCGTGTTTATTTCATTAAGAAAAGCAAGCCACTTATAAATGAGTGCATTATCACTAACGATGCGGATAACCAAAGTCGATGCTCAGAAAATATTTAGGTGTGGCATTTCCTGCTGACTTCTCATCGAGCGAACACACAAAGGAAATAGTCGCAAAAGCTGGCGTAGCCCTGAACTTTGCCCAGCGAAACTTAAGATGTCGCCAGTCGGAATCAAATCAGGATGCATATACGCAACATGTGTAAGACAGATATTAGAATACGTTTGCCCTTTATGTAAACCACTTTGAATTCTTATGTAGAAGGTATCCAAAACAGGGCGGCCGGGTTCCGCATGGGTCGATATAGAAAGAACGGACAGCATAATCACAATGGAGCAAGATTTGAGTTGGAAGCCACTGTCGTTGCGACAAAGAAAGTTAAGGTTAGAACAATTTTTCCAGATATTCAATAATAAAATTGGGAATTAACAAAGAAATATACATAAAAGAACTATTTTACATTTCCAACCGAGATCATCACGTCCTTGAAGAACAATACCAGCCGAGGACGCGCTTGTTCGCTCGCTCCATTTTTCCGAAGAGCATCGTGGAATGGAACAAGCTGCCTAAGTGCAAGTGTGTTGTGAAAATGTAGACTTGTTATATCCCTGACTTAGCCCCCTGCTACAACGCCTGCGGGCAATGCGACGCAATTCTTGAATAAAGGGTTTCAAAATATATGGTCCCTACGAAAAAACAAATCTTACGTGCTCCTTAAGTCCCATATCAAATTATCTCACATGCTGCGCGAACATGCGGCGTTTTATATGGGATCCCCATGCAATCTTACGGGATCTTGAAAATGGGGGTTCTGGGACATGAAGGTTTCATTTAAGGGGGGCCCTGAGCGATATATCATGAAGAAGAGAACGTTCACAGTGTCGTTGAAATATCGTGCAAAATCGTCATCTCACTGAACTTACTTCGCCAGATTTCGTCAAAATGCTCACGCGGTAATTGCGGGAGCACCACAGCATCTGCTGCGTTCACAGAACGCTTCTTCCAGGGGCGTATTGCGTAGATGGTTAAATTTCCATCCAAGAAACGCCGCAATTTCTTTTTTTTTTTTTTATCGGGAGGCTACTACATTGCAGAAGAAATCGTGATCGAAAGACCGGCCACAGCTTTTTTTTTTTTTTTTTCGCAATTCAGATCGCTAACAAACGCGCCTCAGGTGGCGACTGGCGCGCTGCAACATCTCCGCCCTGCGAGGTCTCACCCTGTTTGTCGTTAAGAAACAAAGTTAAGACAGACTGCTTTTGAAAAGCTTAAGAGAGTATCCGCGGGCGTTGGTGTTTGGAATGGTTATACTGCGACTTAAGACCATGCCGGCCATGCACTTCTCCTGACATGCGATATGTGCCGCCGAACACATTCTATTTCATTTTGGAATCCAACGTAATTAACTTATTTCCTTATCAGTTACCGGTGGCGGCGCCAACCCTGTCTTACACGTTTAATTCGTTCGGTCGCCTAATAAAACTTCTTCCTCACTTAGACACTTCTGCAGCCTTAAAATCGCTCCCTTCAGATTTATTCACGCCACACGCACCCATATATATATAAGACCATGTTCTGTCAAGCAGACCTACGTAGTGACATGCTGCGACTATTTAGGGACAGAAATTATCCGTTGTAGTTGCTCCGACTTCGTTCCCTGAGTACAAGTACGAAACTCGCGCCTTCGCCGCACGACCAAGCGCTATTTTTCGCGAACGCCGAAAGATGTCGCGCCAACCTCGCTACCGGCAAAATGCACAGATTCCTTTTTTGCTGCGCTTTTGCGCTGCCTCCAACGGAAACAGGTTTCGCCATCGCTGGGCAAAGCCGGCAACACCGGTAACGCCGACGTCTCTCCACCGAGACGCGCGTGTTTCGCACATGCGACGGCGAACCTCGAGTTTGAGCACGCCACGAGGGCTCTGCTGTTTTGGTTGTGGCATCGGTTGAGAACTCCGAGACAGATGGAGCGTAGAAGTAAGTGAACCGCCACGGCGACCGTGCGCCAGTGAGTACCGCAAGCGGAAGCGACACGAAGGAAACCGCGCAGATCGCAACGTGAGCGAGCCATAGCGAGCTTTGTACTTTGCACGGCCGATACACCAACACCGGTGCTTCCTCAAACTGCCGGCACATGCGCGTCACGTGGTGGCTGGCGCGCTACAATTTCTCCGCCCTGCGAGGTCTGACCGCGTTTGCGGTTACGAAACAAAGGCGGCTGATAAGGCCGACTGCTTTTGAAAAGCCGAATATCCGCGGGAGTAGGTGTTTAGAAATGGTCATACCGCGATTTAAGGCCATGCCGGCCACGCGCGGCTTCTGAAATGCGATAAGATATGCGCCGCCGAAAACAATCGAATATGGTTCGCTCTTATTCATTGTCTCTGCCCGAAGATAGCGCGGACGTGAGTACTGCATCCTCGACTAATAGCGGAGCATTCGAACTCCGTGTTGTCGGAGCCAGTCCCCGCCGCCGGCGCTCTGTGTTCGTCGCGATGCGCAGCGTCGGCTTCAACACCCTCCTCGTGAGGCGCTTCTGGGGTCTCTGCTCCCTTCTCGTGAGGGACAAGAAAGCGGCGCTGCTCCTCGCCGGTTTGATGTTTTTCGTCGTAACCTACGAGTTCGTCTCGTACCAAGTGGGCCTAACCAACAGCCGCTTCTACTTGGTGCTGGGGAACAAAGACCTGCACGGATTCTGGATCCAAACGGCCCTCGGTCTCAGTCTCGTTTTCGCCATATCCAAGACGAGGGCTCTGCGCACTTTCCTGGCGTCGACCACCGGAGTGCACTGGCGCAAGATCATCACCAAGCACCTGCACGGGCTCTACTTTGCCGACAAGAATTACTACTGCGTCAACATCTTGAAGGAACTGGGCGGAGACCTGGACAATGTCGACCAACGAATGACGCAGGACGTCGACCGCTTCTGCAAGGCTCTTGCAGACGCCCTGCCGGCTGCGCTGATCGCTCCGTTCACGACGGCCTACTACAACTACCAAGCGTACGTGGCCACCGGCTGGATAGGTCCGGTCTCGACGTTCCTGTTCTTCGTCGTCTTCACGGTGCTCAACAAATTCCTGATGGCGCCAGTAGTTCCGCGCGTCTACCAGCAAGAGAAGCAAGAAGGCCAGTTTAGGCACGCGCACGCGCGCGTCAGGGACCACACCGAATCCATAGCCTTCCTGGACGGGGACCCGGTGGAGGAACAGAACGTAAACGCCGTATTGGACGACGTGGTCAAGGCTCAGCAGTCCGTCGTGAACAGGCAGTTCCCTCTCGCCTTTGGCGTCCACCTCTTCGACTACACCGGTGCGATCCTTAGTCTTCTGGTCATCGCTGTGCCCATCTTCAGCGGCGTGTACGATTCGCTGACGCCGCCGGAACTGGCATCACTCATTAGCAAGAACGCGTTCGTGTCCATCTACCTTATCAGCTGCTACAGCAGCCTCGTCGACCTGTCCGGCAGCGTGGCTGTGATCGCGGGAAACACGCATCGTATCGCGGCCCTTAGGGAAAAGCTGGTGGCACTGAGCGAAGAGCTACGTGAATTGCGCGCCGCCGCCGACGCCCCCGACGACGACAAGCACCCGATGGAAGAAGGCACTAGTGACGACGACTGTCCCATGATAGAGCTCCAAGACGTGACGTACAGTTCGCCGCGAGACGGTAGCGTGCTCGTCGAGAAGCTAACGTGGAGACTCGACTGCAAGCGGACGGCGCTCATCACGGGACCTAACGGAAGCGGCAAGACCACTCTGCTGAGGGTCATCAAGGGCCTGCGGAACGTCGACTCCGGAAGCGTCCACGTGACCAGCTTGCATTCTTTGGCGTTCTTCCCGCAGCAGCCGTGGCTGACGGTGGGAAGCCTCCGGAAGCAGCTTCGCTACCCCTTTCCTGACCGTTGTCGCAAGGGGCTCGAAGAGCTGGACGACGAAAACAAAGAAATGATCTCACTTCTGGAGCTCACGGGCCTTAGGAACCTTCTGAACAGCGCCAACGATCTCGACAGCGAAATGGACGCCGCGTGGTACGACACGTTGTCTCCCGGAGAACGGCAGCGGCTCAGCTGGGCCCGACTGCTCTACGCACGGCCAAGGATGGCGCTGATGGACGAAGCGACCGCCTCCGTAGACTTGGAGCTCGCAGATAAGCTCGTAGCCGAATGCCGTAACAGGGGCATCAACGTAGTTGCCATCTGCCACAAGGGATGTTGGGACACTGATGCGGTGCTAGAGTTGCGAGGTACCGACGGCTACTGGACGGTCTCGTAAGGGGGCGAAGTAAGCTGGAAAATGTCCTAGAAAGGATGGAGTGAAATGTGCCGGTGTGCGATCGCGTGCATGTTGTATCCTATCGGCTGACGTACTTTTATGGTGCACAAGATGAACATGAAAAGATTTTAATATAGATGGACGTGAGAACCCCTGTTTACGACATAAATATTTCTGCTATGTATCTTTCTGGTTGTCGTGTGCACTGTAAGTCTGGCTGTTATGTTCTTTCGTAATTATTCGTGAGAGCCAAAACAGAAACCTGAAAATGTATTTAAAGCCGCTAGGAATACCCCATTAGTACGTAGAGTTTTAGGTTGATCCCCGACCATAGATCTCGTCATCAAGCGGCAACAATATTATTGTTATAGCTCAGCGGGCCCAGCAAGCCAGCGTAGACGCCAGTGCGCCTGCGCAGTACAACATGCGCAATGATGTCGATGCTGGCTCGCTTATGCGACTGCGAATGATGATAAGGCGTCACTGGTTCTTGCTCGGAAAAAAAAAAGCGATCTCTCGACGGCTACACAATCGTAACCAGATCTTCGTAATTTCCGAGCATATAAGGAACCCTTCAGAACAAAATAAATATGCGCGTTTCTTTCCACATTTTGATTTGCCTCCTTTCACAACGTATCTTAATGAAAAACAACGCTTTGAAAAGCTTTGAAAAAGCATCGAAAGTACAGCGCTGCTGGCTTCGGTGCTCTCGTGGGCTTGGCGACTCCATCAAGACTTGCCTCTGCTCCTATAATACTGTCGTAGTTCGTGCCCCAATTCCGCGTTACCAATTTATTGTGACTGGGGCATTAGTTTTCGCGTGATTGTTCGGGTTGAAAGGTGACCTGTGAAGATTAATTGAAAAGCAGCATGGTCATCACAGACATATACATATATAGCCGCCTGCAGACTAAGTTTTCTTTCGTATAACTATAATGCCAACGCTACAGAGAACAAGAAATTTAAAAAGAAAAAAAAGCGCGTACTACGAGAA
This sequence comes from Dermacentor variabilis, assembly GCF_050947875.1. Classification (NCBI taxonomy): domain Eukaryota; kingdom Metazoa; phylum Arthropoda; class Arachnida; order Ixodida; family Ixodidae; genus Dermacentor; species Dermacentor variabilis. Next base: position 154,010,924 of record NC_134569.1, on the reverse strand, counting down.
ATTTCTTTTATACAATATAGACGTGAAGAAGAGAGTAACTTTAGTTCACCGGATGGCTCCGCCAAATATTTTCGCAACGAGGAACGACTGGCGCGTTTTCTTTACGAAGCGCTCCGGCGCGCGCGCCACTTCGTGCGGACCCAGATATCGCGTCTTATTTCTTTCTAGAACTGTTACTCGGATCTTCGGAGTGAGCTCGACGTCTGATCGACTACGTATAAACCCGCAGGCTGTGACCACCGTTGTTTTCACGAGTTTGTCTAAGGGTAATATGCGATCCACCAACCATCCCGCCATCTTGTATTGCGATAGTACACTGCCTATACCACCCTGACGTCGTGGCTTATCGAGGCCGAGGGTACATCGGGCTAGAATATCCGAAATTATGCCACCAGCCATCACCGTATATGTTCACTCTATACGTGCTATCTGCGATCATTTCTACCATAGGGGTACTGCTGACTGCAGTTGTTTATTGTATATATGTCGCAGAGACATATTCCAGAAGATTAGATTTCGAACTCATCACGTGCGCATCGTAAAAAGCAAACGTGCTCGTTTACATTTTTTTTTTTTACACGTCACAGCAAACCAAAAGCGTTACGAATATATGCCACTCGCAGGGCTGAACTGAGTTAAGCATTATAGCCTTGGTTATAAATATATATGTCTTTCTTGTCACCGGCCTCAAAAGTAATGCGCTTAATGTATCCCAGTCCAACAGCACTGGAACTGCGGCAAATCCATTCGGCATTTGTGTACCCATTTAAGACAAACGAGTCGGCAATGCCGACGATAAACTAAACACGATAGCGCTACTTTTAGACGCGACCAAATGGTACGAATGGCTCGAAGAATCAACGGCAGGGCATTAACATGTTCCCTGTTCAGAAGGAAATTCGAACATCCTTTGCGAGCCAACAGTGCGTGATAGATACCGCGCACCACCACATTTACTCGTGTGAGCGAGTGGCTCGCATCACATTTCAGCGTTCACAGTGGCGCCTAATGCACGTTCAGCTAACTGTCGTCAGTCAATGCTGTACAGCAGGCTAGGGTAGAAAATTGGACCCCTCCGTCCAAGTCATCTTCGGATGCGCCGTAAAGGCACGCTAAATAGAAGCAATAAAGCAGCGTAGGCTGCTTATTGCTTCTATTAGCGTGCCTTTACGCTAATATTATTATTTGGCAACTGTTTATCCTTGATTGTGCCGTAATGGGTTGACTTTTAGAAAGAGAAAACGAACGCCAAAGTTACATTTCACGAATTTCGCGCCGAAAACCCAACGCTGGTATACGTAAGTGGACGTCACTGATTTCGAAGCATTAATCGCGTGTTCGGGCCGCGTAAAAGGGTTCTAAACTTGCTACACGTAGCATTTGGTTCCTTTTGAACTTAGGCCATCTTAACCGAAAAAAAAAATTATCTAGGTTCGAGAGAGGAGTCGCCTTCAAAATCCATTACATCAATTAAGGAGATCTGGTGCGGACTTCGAAGTTGGCGGCGCCACGGCCTTTCATTCCTGCGTCTTTTCTGGCCGTTCCGCGCTTCCTCACACGGTGGAAATCGCCTTTCGGTATTGACGAAAAATACTTTGCTTGACGTTTCGCACGAGCTAGTACATCCGGGTGTTCCTGCCACGGAATGTCTCATTGTGTCTCGCTTTGTGTGGCCGCGCTTGAATGCTGATATACCCCACTGGTTTCGCGCTCGTATAGCTCTTGTCAGCGAGCCAAGGTATAGGCACCGGGCGCGAGGCGAGTTCGCACCGGTGACGCCGTTATGAGGCAGCGCCCCGAATGTAGCGGTACGTGACATGGCCTCTGAGATTCGTGCGCGCCGGCGGCTCGTGCGCTCACATCCATAAGGCTACTTCCGCGCGCGCACTTCGGAGGCTATGCATGTGACGACGGGGCCGGGCGCAGTGCTATAGAGTTACGGCATATGCTACTCCAGTAACTGTAACTCCATAGGGCGCAGCAGGCGCACCTACCAGCTAGCTATACGTTTGTTGTTTAGGTTCAGACACTTGTGTTTTGCGTTGCCGAAATACCGCGTAGAACCAAATCCGAACGAACATGCTGCTTTCTTGGGTGCACACTCGAACATGAGTGAAGCCGGTCAGGCCATTCAGTTATTTCGATGGGTTTTCATCGCGGCCTCACACATGGAACAGTGGCAAGCTTGGATACATGCGCGCTTCGTATACGCAACGGTACGCATATTTCCGACGCTGCTTTGCCGTTGTCTGGTTGTTCTATAACATAAATAAAGCAGACGCGTTCACTAGCGATAGCTTCGTGTTCCATGTAAACTGTGCATTCACCTCCGCAGGTGTGAGGGCTCCTGAGCTTGGGCATCGAAGGCGAACACGCATGTATGCAGTCGTCATTTCCTCTCAGCGGCTCAACCTTTTTTTTTTTCCTTTTGTGGCATGTCTTACTTCCTCGCGTTTTGCAGCTCTGGAAGCGCCTGGTACACGGCTGTGTGCGCCTTGCGTCGACGGCGAACGCCAACGCAGCCGCGCGTAAATGTAGTACATGCACCGGCCGCCTCAGCCGGTTCTAGTCGCGCCAAACTGTGAAGTAGATCAAGATTGAGGATTGGCCTAGTTTGTACGACATAAAACTCGCCGAAGCTACGCAGAATAAACGTACACAGAGAACGGGAACACACCTATACATGTGCGATCAACGAAGCAGCGCAAGGAAGAGGGGGGAAAAAAAGAAAAAGGAAAAGGAGACGTACGTCGGCGTTTGTCCCTGATTTTTGCGTTGCTTCGCCAATCTACACGACTAAACACACGACCGTGTCGGCGTGCACAGCTAAGCGCCTGCAAAATAACTGCTGAAAATCCACGTCTTAGCTTGCCGCAGTGAGTTTTGTTTGCGGGTGCATTTGCATCGCAATTTGCGCTCGTTATCTGCTTTATATAACCCATGTCGTCTGATGTCCCGAATGTGACCCGCTTCGTATACAAGCGGCGACATTTCTAAAAAAGGCAAACACGCGAAACTGCGTTTTTCGGTCAGCTACGCCTTCAAACCCGCATTGCGAAATCACTGGAATCGCCGTGTTCGCCTTCGCCGCGTCATCCGTGCACCACGTGCTAGCAATCTGACTGCTGCCATTAGCGGCGCTGTTCGCCATTGGCGTACTACTGCATTTTGGTACTAGCGTGCTACTAATAGCAAGCTACAGAGTGCTACTACATTGTTCTACAAGAGGAAAATTCCAGGGATGTGCAGAGACTTGCGAATATAAGTGGCAACGCAGCGACGAATCCGTAAGTTTAGCACAGAAATCTGGAATGACAATCTTTAATGAAGAGACGGCTAATGGCGTGGTTACTATTCAACAGGAAGCGCATACCCATTTGTCAAGGAATAAAAATACTTGGGCGCATATATAAACGAAGGAAGGACCTATTCAAGTGTCCACCTAGATAATCTAATAAAAAAATGAAAAGGTAGCGGAGTGCAGCAATAATGAAACATAGGGCACTTTGGGGTCGTCAGGTAGTACGAGAAATTTGGAAAAATTTCATGGTGCCAGCGCTAACGTTCGCAAACGCAATTCTGTGCTATAAATAAGAAATCTGTGAGGGTTGGAGATTAACCAGAGGGGGGTGGGCCGACTGGTTTTAGGGGTCCACGGTAGAAGCACAAACGATGCATAGCAATGTGACATATGGGCTTCTTTTGAAGTCAGAGAAGCGCGGAGCAAGCTTTGTTTTGAAGAAAGACAAAGAAACATGGATGAAAAAAAAAATGGCTGGAATGGAGGAAGAGGTAAAAAAGTTGGCAACCAAGCACAGGGTAATTGAAAGCGTAAACAGACAACCAGGAGTCGTAAAGAAGCAAGTGGGTGAAACAGAGACGGCCAATTCGATGCAAGGTATGGAAACAAAAAGTAAAGACCACGGGGATTTACAAAAACGGCGAGAAAAAAAATCGGGAGGTAACATCTGAATGATAACGCAAAGGGAGTGCCTCGCTCTTTGAGGACCGAGCTGGCTGGCAGAGGACAAAAAAAGATACAGGAGCAAATACGCGCGACAGGATGAGGCGTGTGTGTGCTGAAAAAAAAAAGAAGAAAAAAGAAAAATAGAGAAGAAAAGCAGACCGGAAACGACTCGGCACATGGTAATGGTGTGTGCCAAGATATTGACCCAGCAGCGAGACCCGTACCAGAAGCGTTGGGATTCAAAGATGGTTAAAGGCTTAACCGGTCATCAGCCGACGTAAGTGGTAAAACGATTAAGGTAAGGGCGGAAGGAAATCAGGAAAGCTACTGATAGAAACTGGGTCATTGCAAGTATAGGTAATGGTACAATATAGCGACATGTTTTAAATACGATCGAGGTCAGATAGAGAGAAGACTACAGATAGCGATAGATGTATAGTAAAACGTTACTATTTCAAGCAGACTAGGGTACTGCTTGCCCCCACCCCGCTTCAAAGGGGATTCCCATAAACAACAACGTCTGATGGCGCCTTACAACGGCCGCGCGCTGTCTGTGCACCGCCATCCTGTCCCTCCACCCCAGCGGTTTCTATTGGCCGGGTACCCGCCGTGGTTGCTCAGTGGCTATGGTGTTAGGCTGCTGAGCACGAGGTCGCGGGATCGAATCCCCGCCACGGCGGCCGCATTTCGATGGGGGCGAAATGCGAAAACACCCGTGTACTCAGATTTAGGTGCACGTTAAGGAACCCCAGGTGGTCGAAATTTCCGGAGTCCTCCACTACGGCGTGCCTCATAATCAGAAAGTGGTTTTGGCACGTGAAACCCCATAATTTTTTTTTTTATTGGTCGGAGACCATTTCGCCACGGATCACATAGACATCGTCGGCCGTCTATCACCTTGCCTAGGCCACCGGAACTTAATTTGCGTCGACAGATTTTACTCCGTGGCTTAGGATATTAGTAAATCTATCATGGACATTATTATCCTTAACATCTTCTTGTCTCTCCTCCTAAGGTCAAACTTCTTGGCTATTTCCCATTCACACGACCTAAGTATGAATATTGCTGCGTTGTTTGGGATCCTCACACTAAACTTAACATTAAAAAGTCAGAAAGGATTCAGCGAAACCCTGTCAGGTCTATCTACTCGAAATTTAAGCACACGGATCCTCCTTTTGAACTCATGAAAGCTGACAACATTGAACTACTTGGAATCGAGAAGAAAAATGTCGTCTGAATTTTTGAAACTTACTTCTTAACGGTAATATGGCTATTGATCAGACCCAGTTTCTTTCCCCATTGTCTACAAGACCTACGCGACATTACCAAACACACTTTCTAACCCCTTACTTCGCAAGAACAGAAATTTATAAGTTTTCCTTTTTTCCGCGTTCTGTGTCCGACTGGAATAGCCGAACAGAACCTTATGACGCACTGTACGACTTGACGCTCATGTCTTTTTTGCGTTTTTTCCTCAGGTGCTATCACGTTTATTGTTGTTCTTTTCTTGTGTGTGTAATACAGATGTATTGTAAATTGTAGTTCCCGTCCTGCTTGGACCAGATTCGTCTGCAGCATATAATAAATAAATAAATTTATCACGGAAAGCACAGCGGCCACCGTAGCGACAGCCTTCCCTGTCGAGCTGGGTGGCACGTTTTGGCTGTCCTATCCATTATAGTATAACAGACAGGGGACGACAGTTCGAGTCATCACTTTTTACCGAGCTCGTACACCTTTTTGAAATGAGTCGGTTACGCACAGCGGCATATCACCCGCAAACAAATGGTCTCGTTGAGCGTTTCCATCGCCACCTCAAGTCAGCCCTCACTGCTCGTGAGACGCCTTCCCAACTAGCTAACATTGGCTATACAGATCTTATCTCATGAATGCTGCATGGCCCAAAGACACTTTTGGCTATACCCGTATCTTGTTTTTCGGTTTTGTTGTGAAATTCCAGTAGGTGAACGAACGAGGAGTTTTATTGCTGGCACATTGAAGAGCTTCAAGACACTCGAACTTGTCAAGTGTTGTTCGCTGTAGCTGCAGTTATCAGCTTCACCCTGCAGGGATCCTCACCAACTGTTCTTTCGGGGCCTTTATGCTCGTGTTCGTACTGAACCAAACAGAAAGAAATGCTGCTCTATGAGGTACCTGCAGGCTTCGCCATTAACTTATCAGTCTGACACAAAAGTCACCTCACGCAAACAAAACTTTCTCATAACAAATAAATACTTTTGAGATTCAGCATCAAATAAGAAATAAGAACAAAGCAGTTCTAAGCAATTTTGCAGACATTTAGTAGGCTCCCGTCAAAAATAGCAACAGCTGAAAACGAACACCTAGAGACCCGCCATAATTTTACATATTCGTTTTTTAGCTAGTGTTGGAGTATTTGCAGAGACCGCTCAGGAGAGGTGCATAATAATTTTGGTATAGTTAATTACGGGTTCTAGGATTTTACATCACATACTTTTGGGGTTGTCGCTTCGAGATATAATTTCTGCAAACTATCCTCAAACATAAAAAGCAATGGACATTCATCTAACTGTCTGCTAACCAGACATTTTTATTAGAAAAATATTTTATGTCTTGGATATGAAACTTCATAACATATAGCACGGCGAAACTGCGATGTCGCACGTGGCACGGTGCTCCATACGCGCTTGTAGACAGCTGCCAGAAAAATCCAATACTGCACCGAGAGTCTAAAAGTTCTCATGTACCTAGTGAATGTTGCCACACCTGGCCCTATAGTTACAGTGCGGTGACAAAGTTGCATCTTCTATTTCAGCGCACCAGCGGACCGGAATTAGTGAAAGTTGGCCCCGGTGCCGGAAGGCCTGCAGATGTGACGTACCACACGGGAACATCCACCTTCTGCACACCAGTGACGTAGCTATAATTTGACCGTAGTGTCGTAGCCATACTAAGCAGCCACAGTTTGACGCTAGGCAATTGACAGGCTGGCTACAAGCGCACAGAAACCATTCGTTCGAGGGCAAGCCCATAGCGTGTGGGAGACCAGTATTAAAATCCACTTAGGGAACAAATCACAGATTTCTTAGCCAAGCCGTAAGGCTTACGTATGGACCGCACGGATCTCAACGATTTTTGTTGAGGTCCGTGCAACTGAATAAATCTACAACGTTTCCCTTTGAAAACCCCCCAACTATATAGACGACCATCGGCCCTTTTTCTGCATTGAACACCTCTTCCTCCCACTTTTGTCGAACACGAAGCTTGCTAGTTTTCATCCTTTTCTTTTTGTATTAGCTTTTATTTCTGTGTTTGCTAAATAAACTAGCCTTTTTGAAAGCTTTGTGAGGCCATTTATCCTTAGCAGACGCCTTGGTTATCATTGCCTCGATAGCTACACGATGGTTGGCCTGCACAGCGGTCCGTATCCTACCTTTTTTCATTCTTGCATTATTAACGCACCGTTATGCTGATTAACGTGTAGGGCACAACTTGGAGGTTAACGAAGACGTTTGAGAAGAAGTTAAGGACTGCGCAACGAACGACAGAACGAAAATTTATACGCGTATGACGTTAGGAGACAAGAAGAGAGCAGTGCGGATTAGAGAGCGAACGTGAGTAGACGATATTCTAGCGAACATTAACAGGAAGAAGTGGAGTTGGGCAGGCAATACCATGCTTGCGGAAGATCACCGGTGGCCTACTATAATTACAGAATGGGTGCGAAGGGAAGGGTGTCGAGGACGGCCGAAAATTATAGCTGGCGTGACCTAAGTGGGAAATTTGCAGGCATGAGATGGGGGGTCAGCTGGCGCAAGACAGGGGTAATCGGAGATGCCTAGAATGTGCCCTCATCCTGCCATTGGTATTGATGATATTGGTGATAATGATAATGATGATGAAGTTGCACAGACTCAGCCAAGGGTACCTTTTGGTTGTTATCGCTCTGTACGCAGCGTGCTTGCGTTCACGAACGGCTTTGGAGATCCGCGTCCGGGCCTTTGTGTTATACCATCGCGACATGTGCAAACGCGGATGCTTCCGTAGCAAGGTCACTTCTCGGCGAGTAACGTAAGCTGACGATGAGCAACCCTGCGATATATGCACGAGCCTGCAGATAACGAGAGAGAGAGAGAGAGAGAGAGAGAGAGAGAGAGAGAGAGAGAGCGACACACTCACCTCTCGCAGCGTGCCCGACAGCGAGGAGAGGATGTCCTTGTCGTGCAGGTACATTTGCTGGGCGTTCAGGTGCGACCTGATGCGCGCTCGCAGCCACTCGGGCAAGTCGTAGTAGCTCATGAACTCCTCGACCTCTTGCATCTGCGTTCGTCACACCAGTCATTCGATTGAACGGCTTCTCATTCGTCATTCGGTAAACGGCATCCCGTAGCAGACGAACGAAGCGACGCCACACTCCGTTTCAACAAAATCAGTCAACGTAGCGCTGGCTAGAGACCTCTCTTAGTTCTCGCATTCACGGCCCCAACAAATAGTTACATATATATATATATATATATATATATATATATATATGAGAAGGCAGGGGTTAACAGCGGGGCCCGATTTTTATTGCATCACAAGAAGCCAACAAACACTGACACCAAGGACAACATAGGGAAAATTACTTGTGCTTAATAAATGAAAATGTAATAAAGAAAAGATAAATTAATGGAAATGAAAGTGGATGAAAAACCAACTTGGCAAGTGTGTTTCCCGTTCGTCTGCGTTGCCGCAGCTAGCTCAGATGAAAATAAATTAATTCTGAGTTTGTTAGAACTTGCGGTGCTTAACGCATGGTGAATTACCACGTGATGAACGATCTGTGAATTCAATTCACAGATCATTAAGTAAAAAATTGGAGGACGCTTAAGCTTCGCCTTCAAGAGTGGAACGCGACAGCGTTCCCGTCGACCCGCCAAGAGGTGTAAGACAATGGGCTACAGCGCAGCGACTACGCGCCCCGCATCGGACGCGGTGAGCGTCGAGCAACGCAGCGTTCGGCGCGACAACGAAATGTGCGCCTGAGCAAGCGACGCACGCCTGAGCCGTAGAAACAACTCGTTTCTAAGGCAACACCGCGTTCACTAGAGGCGCTTTTGTACCGCTTTGAAGCATCGAACTGGTGGCTCAGTGGTAACGTCTCCGTCTCACACTCCGGAGACCCTGGTTCGATTCCCACCCAGCCCATCTTGGAAGTTGCTTTTTATTTATGAAGTGCCTGCCGTGATTTATCGCTCACGGCCAACGCCGCGGACGCCGACACCGACGCCGACGACACCGGCTTTTCTGCGACACGAGCTCCTTAACGCTATCGCGTTAATAGTAGCACCAGGGTAATGGAGCTTGTAAGCGTTGTAAGCGCGCGTGTGCGTGCGTGCGTGCGGGTGTGCGGTAACTGTTACCACGTGGTAA